>NW_005841944.1:822667-827830 GCF_000455745.1 Alligator sinensis | reverse complement strand
CTCTTTCCTGCCTAGGCAGGTGGTCGGACTCAATGATCTGTTGAGGTCCCTTCTGACCCTAGCATCTATGAATCTATGAATATTTCACAGTTTAAGAATCATTACATGTAAATTTTTTTGACCTCCAAGCTGTCCAGCTGCATATCAAAAACGGATCAGTACAAGTCGATATGGTTCCTTAAAAACTGGTCATCGGTATCAGCCCAAAAAATTTCTATTGGTGTATCCCTATTTATTTCTTGGTTCTTTGATGTTATATTAGATCAATATCACTTTACAGTGCATGTTAGTATTTTGTTAGGAAAGTAAGACAGGTACTCTAAATAAGTAAGGAAACCCAGGTGCTCTCAGCTTAGTAGCATAAATTAAATAGCCACTTGTTACACTAGACAGTTCAAAATCTCATTTGTTGTCTGGTGTTTTGATTCTAATTTACACCTATGGATAAGTAGGTGCATCTACGTGTGCACTTTACTGTTGACTAATTAGCTCCACAGTAATGCATCACAGTCTACGTGTGTGCTTCCAGGTGCTCCCACACAAAGTCAGAAAATATATTCTTTGGACTTTTGACTTCTTTCCCTTCCAGGTCCTCAAAACAAGGGGAAGGCAGAAATTATCCTTTTTTTTTTTTTTTTTTAAATGTTAACCATCCCTATAAATTACCAAAAATGAGTGGGAAATGATACAGCTGCACATACTCTGTGTATGTATTATTACTTTATATCCATCTATAAACGCATTTACAGAATGAGGTTTCACAAATTGGTCCACAATATGTAAAAGTTCTAGATGAAATGTATAAAATGAATTGACACAGTGTTTGAGATAGACAGATGAAAAGTGTTATACAAATACTCAGTATGTTTATTAAACAAGAAAGCTGCTAACACCAGAGCTTGCAAAATCACCATAAATGGGTGAAATTGAAGTCAGCAGAGTTACCCCAGGGATAAGTTTGGCTTTGACTGTTGGAATCTTCAAAAATAGAAAATATGCCATACTTGATAACTTTCTTTCAGATTCCTAATGTGAAAGGGGCAGTTTAGGCTGATTTTTACATAATATTAGCAGGCTATCTGCCATATAAAATAGAAGAGATTCAACCTTTGACAGACTGACATATACAAGAAATTCAAACTACATTCTGAAGCAACTGAGCAGTCCTTCAGAATCAAAACATGCCAGTTCAGATAGCATTTTTAATAAAGTTTACTGCTGTTTAGTTTGATAAAAGATTAAGTCACAGAAGTTTCAACAAATTAAAATTGTTCATATGCAAAAAGAAACAGCTCATACAAGGGAGTACCTAAGGCATAGTCATTTCTATATCAGGGAAACACTCAAAAAGCAAGCTGTTATCTCTTGCAGTTAGCTATATGGGCAAATTAATCAGATAAGTGCCTACCATGCGAGTAATCAATATAATCATTTTGGTGAAAAAAGGAATTCTGTTTGATATAGTACCTTATATACATATCTTAAATCACTAGAGGTGCACCGATACATTGGTCTGATAATCAGATTGGCACTGATATAACAAAAATTGACTGCATCGGAAAATCGGTTTTTTTGCCTGATGTGGTCAATAATTTAGCCAAGAAATGCCCTGTGTATGTGTGCAACTGTAGGGCAGGCGGTGAGGAGCATAACCCGGCAGCTTGGAGACTTGTGTCCAGCTGGTAAGCCTGTTGTGGTAGAAGGGGAAGGGGGAAGGAGGGGGCATGGTGGGGGGCAGATCAAGGCCCTCATGGTGAGGGAAGGAATGGGGCTGTATTCCTTGAACCAGAAAATATCACAATAACCCTTCTTGATTATCAAATGAAATGACACTTTCTCAAAATGACTCAATGACAATTGAAAAACATAGTTAGACAATGTTTTACATTATTAGTTTTGTATATAGAGAAACAATTCATATTTGAGAAAAACAGCAGTCTAAATGCAGAGAATCAGAAACTAACTCATTAAAAAAAATCTGGTTTAATATTTTAGGAAGCTTATAGGCAAGAAAACCACCACAGATTTCTCTAGTAACTGCTTTATTGGATTTTCCCCCACACATACTATATTATTTTTTTTTCAAGTGTCACGCTGCTGTGATGATTCGCCTCTAGAACAAATGGAGGTCTCGAGGTAGTGCTACTCTGTGTAAATGAACCTACAACAACAGCTGTAGCAGAATACCTTGAGGAAATAAAAGCTCATGTTGTTCACACTGTCTGTTTCCCTCTAATGTAGTATCTGACAAGGACAGGTATCAAAGGACTACATAAGTAGTCCAGCATCATCACACTCTCCTGAGAGCAGCAAAATCAGAGAGAAGCCAGTTGGAAAGGTCAAATAGGCAAACATTTGGCATCCATGGCTTTCCCAAAATATGATTTCCTATTAATGAGCAATTACCTGAGCTCTCAGAAGACTATCACTTCAAAATACTGTAACCTTTGTCATTATGAGACAAAGCTTCTGTTAGGCAAGTACACCATTATTTCTAAAATTATACATACAGCATTGAAGGATTTTCAATAGCAGAAAATCTATGGGGGAAATACACACATCCTAGGCTTCAGTATGGTAAAAATAAATATCAAACAGTCTCATTCTAATGAAATTTCATTAATACTTTTGTTTCACACACAAGAGACAATTGTATTGAGAAAGAAACTGCAGTAAAAAGGACCCCCAGGGAACAATTCTACTGAGATGCAATACCAATTAAACTTAATGAGATGAATATGTATTGGGGAGAGGGGTGGGTGAGTAGAATTGGTCCCATAAAGTTATATGAGAAATTTTACATGTTATAGCGTAGGGAAGCCAGATCACCTATACACTGTTATTTTTAAATTAGCTAACTAACTGTACAGAGCCCGATTTACAGTTCTTTAATAGGAAAAATAATCCAATTAAAATCAATCAGATATTTCTTGGGCAAATACAGAATAACCAGTAACATGCAAGTAACGATTTTTCCTTTCAATTGCAATCCATACATAAATGAGTTCCTATTAGGTTTATATGAGTCTAATCTTAAGAACACAACTCTCCCATTGAAGTCAGTGGGAGTTTTGGTATACAAGAAATGGAAAAATCATGCCTATGAACTACATGAGTAACTATAGCTTTGTCAGTACATCAAAGAAATGCATTGAACCATCTATAAAAAAGCCAGTCCTGTACATTTTGACTTCATCATTCTTCTGTGACAAGCAATTTTAAGAATTATTCATTCTCTCTCCCATACTGATAGTAAGTGTAAGTGGGCTGATTTTATACTTTGGTTGGAAATTCATCGTGACAATTTTGCATGCTGAAAACAAAAAAGCATGAATATCCCTGAAACTTGATTTTAACCTTTTCTGAGATTAAAATAATTTACATTTCTCCTCATCCCTTCCCCCCCGCCCCTGACTCTAGAGGATTTTTTTTCTGTTTCCAGTAATACTCCTTGTTTGCTCTCTAGAAATTAAAAAAATTAAAGCATGATATTAACCCACTATGCTTTAAAGTTGAGGATAACTGCTAGCTAGAGACTAGAGGTTAGAGACTAGAGGCTAGGAAAAATCATCTTTTATGAGAAAGGTATGCCACAACAACTGCCTACTTCAGGGTCACTAGCACTTTCCCCTGAAGCAGACCAATTTCAGAGACAGGGTACTAGACTAGCTGGATTTCTGATCTGATCTGATTTATTAATTTCTGTATTTCTTTACTGATAGAAATATTTTAATGCTATTACTGGAAAAACTAAATAGGTAGGTACATTTCCTTCACGTGAAGAAAGAGCCTTCATGTCAGACAGTTTTCCGAGGTGGTGTTCCTCAACTCCATGACAACAGAAGGGAAGCTAAATCATTTTTCTCAGCCAGAGCTTAACAACATAAATGAGACAGAACTCTTCTGAGCAATAGCTTACAAGGTAAAGAATACTAACTACACAGAAATGCTTTTCGACTAAAACCATTTGCAGCACCTTTGACATGAACATAGGCATTTTCTGGAAGAGTGAGAAAGAAAACAGAGAAACATGCAGGACATAATGTGATCTTCTGACAGAAGGTTGATCTGTCTCAATATTTGGTGTGCCTCACAAGTGTTTAAGTGGCTAAAGTGCATTTGATAACAGTGTTAAAACTTTGTGGTCGTTTGTGCATCTATTGCTCCCCGCAAATAGCTTTTCATAAGGTTGGTAGACAAGAAAAAATTAACCACGGCTCTAAAAATGCTTCAAGCTGCTTTAATCACTTGATATCTACCCCTGCTAGGGCCTACTGTCCAGTTTGGAAAAGCAAAATTAAAAACACTACTTCTAAAGGAATTTGACTTTTCAGATAGGCCCATGTGCAGAAGCCAAAAGGATTTACATTATGTAGGTGGGAACTGAATAGCCAAAAGCCTTCCTTGGCTCCCAGTTCACATAGGCTGGGTGGCTCAAGGGCAATGCAGTGGCTAGTGAATCTGACCCAGACCTAGTCAGTGTCAGTCTGAATCTGACATTCGGCAGAAACTTGGAAAAGAAAGGCGAAACGTAGCAGCAAGCCTTTGTAAAAGGAGTGTGTGCATGTTTGGAAGAGGAAAGGCCTGAAATCTGAGTACAGGAGAAATTTCAGGAGATGTTTAAACTATTTTTGGAAAAAAATCTACATATAAGAATAGTTTTGAGGAAAGAGAGATGGCATGGACAAACAAGTTTGTAGCAGCTTTAAAAGAGGAGGGACAGCTGCTGCTCAGAAACATGCAGCAAGCTGTTACACTGTAACTGTTCCTTGTGCATCAGCCTGGATGGACCAGGGTTAAAGCTGGAGTGCTTCTGGTACACTTGCATTGCTACAGGCTCAAGCACATGAAACAGTTAAAGCCTTACAGCAGCTTCAGGGGTCAGAGCAGCAGCTCCCCACTTCCCTTTTGAAGCTGCTACAAATGTACGTTATGTTTGTCCATAATGAGAGGGTTAGAGGAAGAGAGAAGGTTTTTGAGAAGGTTAAGCCTTTTAAGCCTTGCCATCCTGAGGATCTATGAGCTAGCTGCTTGCTCGTGGGCTGAGTTTTCTTTACAATCTCCTGTGAGCAAGGATCAAGAGAAATCAGACGGTAACTCCAAATTTAAGCCACCAGAAACAAGAGATACAAACTTGAGGTATCCATCACCTTCATGTGCTGA
>NW_005841944.1:798048-822636 GCF_000455745.1 Alligator sinensis | reverse complement strand
GGGGAAATGATGGCATACATTGCAGGGTAAAGTAGATGGGCCATAGACATGCCTAGTGCACAGTGGAGCAGGAGCTTGATTCAACAAACAACTCTAGCTTCATAACCAAAGGAGTGCTCAACTCTTCCATATGCTGATGCTTGTGATATAGCTATGCAGATGTCCAAACACCAAGGGGCAACATTTTACATTTTAGTGACTTCTAAAATGCTAATGGGACAGGACGAAGAGGAGAGTAAGTCATGTAATAAAACTGTCAAGATTTTGGGACATAGAACACCTCTGCAATTTCTCTCACTGACCCTAAAAGCAACTATATGCTTTAAATATTTCAAAGCACTACCGTAACTTCCACTTCCCACAACAACAAAGTGTACAGAAGGAAGGGAGAAGCAAGTAGAAATTACATTGCATCTTTTACCTTAGCCTTGTCCCTGGAATATCTCCCTCAACAAAAAATTAGGTAAATGATTGTTAACTCCAATAAATAATATTTCTTTCATTTAAAAGCAAAAGGTAGGAAATCCAAAGAACTTAATGCAGAGTTATGGCTACCAGATGGTTGAGGTGCACCAATACATCGGTCCCATATCGGGTCAGCACCTATATAAGAAAAATTGACTGTATTGGCAATGGGGTTTTTTTGGTTGATGTGGCTGATAAATGCCCCATGCATGGGCGCAACACACAGGTGGCAAGGAGCACAACCCAGCAGCATGAAGAACAGCATTCAGCTAGTAAATCTGTGGTGGTGAAAGGGGTGGGGGAAGTGAAGAGGTGTGTGCGGGGGCAGATTGAGGCTCCTGTGGTGAAAGAGGGAGTGGGACCGGGGCTGGGGCAAGCACTGCCCAGCTGGGGCAGGGCGGGGCATGGGACAGAGTCATGGCTCATCTGGGGGTGCTGGGGGGGGAGGGGACTCCCACTACTGCATGCACCTTGGGAGGGCATGGGGGGCATGTGGGGCATAGGGGCACCTGCCCCTGCCCCAGCCCCACTCCCTCACTGTGGGGGCATCAATTTGGCCCCCCACCCCACCCCTTCCACTACAAGAGACTTACCAGCTAGACACTGCTCTTAAAGCAGCTGGGCTGCATATCAGCAATTGGCCAATATGGCTTGTTAAAAATCAGCTATCGGTATTGGCCCAACAAATCTCTACCGGTGAACGCCTACCAGATGGCTTAGCAAAACTCAAACTTCAGCAAGCCAAGAAACACGGAGTTAAAGTACATACCCAGAAAACCATAATCTTGTCCTGGAGTTGACAACAGGCAAAACGTTATCCAACTGTACTCACTGTTCCCACTCTCCATCTCTGCATGGCTCCACTGGTCCCTGCTGGCCTGCTTCCCTCCCCTGGGACCTCCAGAGTCCAGTAGGCACAACCCAGTGTGGCAGGCAGCAGTGGAGCCACACGGGGATCTCCTCACTGCTGCTTGCCAGCCCCCTGTACATGGGGCTGCAGTGTTGGTAGCAGCATGGGGCTGCACCCCTCAAACCAGCAGCAGGCACTGGAGGCGCGTTGCCAGGGCAGCAGGGAGGGAGGTGAACAGCAGTGAGGAGATCCCCGCGTGGCCTCGCTGTCGCCAGCCACGCCAGGTCACACCCACTGGGCTCCAGAGACCCTGGGGGAGGGAAGCAGGGCAGGAGCCCGAGCCCTCAGCTTGCACCTGCCCCAGGTACAAATCTGGGAGCGCTGGTCTCCCCTACCCCTTGGGAGTGCAGGCTGCAGCAGGGAGCCAGCCCTCCCCTTCTCTCTTCCCCAAATGAGCCACCTGCGGCCACATACTGCTCTCTGCTGGGGCCCTGCAGCTGTGCCCTGCCCAGCTCCCTCTCCCCTCCACTTACATGCTGGAGCTGCTCTGCAGGCTGCCTTGGGCCATGTGTATCTCCATGCAGGTGGCACCCCGTCTCTCCTGCTCCCTCCCAGCTCCCTGCAGGATGGAACTCTCCCAGCCTGCAGAGAGCATTTTGAAAAATGGCAAAATCCATGGGTTTCTCTTGTAAAACAAGAAATCCATGTTTGCCTCTGGTAAAAAGTAAAATCCGTGGTTTACTCTGTTTTTCAATGGGAAATGGAAAACCTGGATCCCTGTTAAATTGTACACTTTATTTATTAAGCTATTTAAATTCAATCAAGGAGCAACAATGTATATGAGGAAGCTTGTGGTGACTAAGGGGCTGGGTGCCTTCTTAGATCATATAAGTAACATGCTGGGGGGCGGGGGAGAGCACATAGTTGATGTTTCAGCAAAAAATCATGCCAGTTCTGAAATTCCTTGGACAAAGAGATCACAACAAAGCAAAATACATCTAATGAAAAGAGGAATTTCTGGCCTACTTTAAAGCCAGAAATTGATTTTATCAGGCCTATAATCATAGCAAGATCATGACAGGAATCTACATATGCACAGATAATGGATAGGAATATCACAATTATCTGCTGTATTACATAGGAGAGATTGCCCTAACATGAAACACAAGCAGTAAGGCATGCAGTTTGGCAAATAAGACACTATCTTTTCTCTTTTAACACAGGCATTTTCTGAAGGCTGTAACTGGCCAGCCCCCTTTAAACATGAGAACTAGGTCAATTAGACAAGGATAGGCATATGTCCCTTTCATTTAAAGAGGTTATTTTTAGCAGCTACGTCATTGTAGCAACACACTATAGCAAGGTAGCTTGCTGCTACAGGGATGTAGAGTCAGTGTCACAGTTTGTGCCTCCCAACACTATGTCACCATAGTATGTTGCTATGTCAATGTAGTGCCATGTGTAGACACGCCCAGTATGTGTTTTTCAGAAGAGATATTTTCAAAATATAATTTTGAAAATTGTTACTGTACTGTATGATATTGCACATTTTTCAATCTCAGACAGAAAAGAAAAACCTGGCTATTTCCTGTACTCTTCAATTATCTCAATATTATTTTGACAAATAAAGGCCTCAGATTGGATTATTATAAAAAAAATCAAGAGAAAATTAAATTTGAGCAAATACCTGTTGATTTATTAACCGATTTCCAAGCTCCATGCACATATTAAATGGTGTATTTCTCAAGCTTCAGATGGCAGCGAAACTTAATTATACATCATCACTCAAGTCACTTCATACTTTCTCTCTTACTTTCTCTTTCTAGCTCAACTTTGCCAGCAAGCAAATTATGTAATCCAATTAGGTAATTCATCTGGAAATTACACAAATTTTGTGGAAGAACAATTGATTTTTTTTTCTTTAATAAGTCTGCAACATTAGAGATGCAATCCAACTTTTCTGCATATATACTTTCCTTTTATGTGTTGGCATTTCCTTCAAGTTAGAAATCATAAGACAGGAGATATAAAAAGCTCCTCATTTTAATTAATCACCTTGTTCATAAGTGACAGTTGTTGTACAGTCTTATTACAGTCTTATTTTACTTCAAGTAACTGGATGCTATCAATCAATTGGCACCGTTACTCTTTACAGAGCATGGTATATGTTCCAATGAGTTATTTGAAAGGCGCTGAATCCAATGTGCGAGTGACAGTCCCACCCACAGGTAGGGCGCACACACACACTAGCAGTGTTCTGAATCTGAGAAGCAGATTCCTTCCTCCTCTGATGCCAGCCATTGCAAAACCTGATCCAGTCTGCCTCGCAGCACCTTGCATCATCTGCAAGCTGACTCCGCCAAAAAGAGTGGCATTGTGCACTCCTTTCCCAGAGATTGTGGGGCATTGTGCACTCATCCACAGAGATTCCAAAGGATGCTAAGTCATCTTTGCAAACATCCCAAAATCTGTGCAGCAGTCTACCTCTCTTTCTAGACCCCTCACAAGCTTCAGAGTACAGCACATTCTTCAGGATCCTGTGATCCGGCATTTGCTTGACATGACTAAGCCACCTGAATCTTTTCTTACTAATCAATGTCCCCATGAATGAATAAACATGGATTTTCACTTTAGTTGACAGTTCATTACTGTTCCAGGTTCTGTCTTGCAAAAGACCAAAGTTTCGGGCTGCTTTGCTGATTCTACTAGCAAGCTCAGCATCAAGATCCACATCACTAGTAACAGTAGAGCCAAGGTGGAAAAAATGGTCAACAACATCCAGACTAGTACCATCTAGGGTGATATCTGGAACTTGTTCTGAAGAGCTTTGGTGCATGATAACAGTCTTCTTCAAACTTACTGCTAGCCCAAAGATTTTGCATGAGTCAGAGAACTTTGTCATGAGAAGATGTAGGGCATCAACAGTGTGAGCCACAAAGGCTGCATCATCTGCAAAGAATAGGTCACTTATGATGACATCCTTTACCTTCCTCCTAGCTCTGAACCATGCAATATTAAACAGTCCTCCCATGTCTAGTGCTGAGATAGACACCCTCTCAAACATCATGCTGCTGGGTTTTTGGCTGTAGTCATGTTGGTCTAAGGACATAGGCAGGCGAGGTTATTTGAGTAGATGTGATATATTTTATTAAACCAACTGAGTAGTTGGAAAAAAAGTTCTTAGCAAGCTTCTGGGCCCAATCACCCATCTTCAGGCATACAAAGTCTCTGCTGTTCTGAGACTCCAAGGAATGAGAGAAGTTAAAAGTGTGACAGGATGCCAGTGAGAATGTAAGTAGGTAGAAATTAGGAAAACAAAAGGTAAAGCAGGAAAGGGAGGTGGGAAAAAAGCAAGGGGAAAAAAGCCAAAGGTGAGTAAAGGAGACTCTACAGTGGTAGTAATTCAAGGTAGAAAAGAGGCTGGCTGTGAAAAAGGAAATAGCTGTAAATTGGGAAGAGAAAGGACAGAAAAGTAAGGGTGGGGAGGGGAGAAAACGGGGGAAAAGAAAAGTATAAAAGGTCAGGTCTGGCAGGTACCTGGTGAATCAGATGTCAGGCAGGTTGTAATACATCATAAATCCAATGTCTATATTGAGTCAATTCCTGAATCTTACACCTGAACCTCTAGAAATGTTATATATCTCATCCAGTGCACCAAATGCCCTGATGGAAAATATGTAGGAGAAACCAAACAACAATTGCACACCAGAATGAACGCACACTGAAAATGCATCAAAGACAAGAATACTACGGGTGTGCGAAGCAGACCCTATTCCATTTGGATTCAGCCCAAATCAGGGACGGTGATTCAATTCATTGATTCAGATCACTGTCCCTGATTCTATTTGGCTGAATCCAAATCTGAAGATTTGAGGCTGATTCGGAGAGGTAGCAGGCGCGGCTCATGATCACAGCGATACCAGGGTGGATGGAGCGTCCCATAGGAGTGTGGGGGGCCCTCCATGTGCTTGGCAAAGAACCTGGAAGTGGACCGGAGGTCCTTCCAGTCCACTTCCAGGTTTGCCAGGGAGTGCGTGGGGGTGGGGGGCCACACCCCTCCAGCTCAGCAATTGGCTGCCAGGGGAGCCCAGGTGCCCCCCCAGACCCAGGAGGCACCAGCCACCAATCCAGGGGGGACGCAGGGGGGAGCCCCAGTGCGCTGACCAGAGGACCTGGAAGTGCTTCTGGTCTACTTCTGGGTCTGCTGCCAAGTGTGCTGGGGAGCCCCCCGTGCTATTGTGGGGGGCTCAGTTCTAATACTCAAAGGGAACTTACAAAAGACCTTTTGTAGACAAGCCTAAGAACTTCACTCCATGAATCTACTGGATACAAAAGATTATGGACTCAATATAGACATTGGATTTATGATACATTACAACCTGCCTGACATCTGACTCACCAGGTACCTGCCAGACCTGACCTTACACTTTTCTTACTCCCTTTCTCCCCTCCCCTTTGTTTCTGCCCTTTGGCTTCCTAGTGTTGCTGGGTGCATCAGAAGTAGAAGAAGACTTGTAGGTGATCAAGGCAGTTCTGTTTCTAGTAAGTGGCAGCAGCACTTCTAAATGGTCTACAAACCAGTCAGTGTTTTCCTTAGTGCTCTTTCCAAAACTCTTGATTGCTGCATCGTACATACTTGTCTTCAGGACTTCCCATGCATCTGACGCAGTTTCATTCATTCCAGCTGACTTTGCTACTTCTTCATTGAAAAACCATTTCTTGACAGGATCATTGATTTGGCACAAATATAGTACCTCTAAATTGGTAAATCAAGCTCGTGTGTGTGTGTGTGTGTGTGTGTGTGTGTGTGTGTGTGTCTTTAAGATTTAAACCTAAAAATAGATGCCAATTCAATCCTCTGCCTGGCTCAAAATCTTCACTTTATACCATATGAAGAAATTCCAACAACATTAAAATAAAATGTTTCCAACATAACCTAAGTCAAGCAAACACTTACAAAAGCTTACTTCTACTCCTCTGACATCCTGGAATCACAGCTTTAACCTTCAACAAATCATTTTCAAAGTGAAATATTTTGCAGTATGCCTAGATGACCACCAAATTCAGGCTACTTCAGAAAGGGCTGGGGGTGCAAATGGCATTCTCTCAGTCTTCACAGGGAATTTTCTTCCTTTATAATTAAAGGAATCCAACAAACATACATACTAGGGGTGTGTGAAATGGGCCGTATTCAATTCAGATTTGGCCCGAATTGGGGGTGGTGATTTGCTTTGTTGATTTGGATCACTGTCCCAATCCAATTCGGCCAAATCCGAACCTGAAGATTTGATGCTGATTCGGAAAATCAGCAATTCAGCCATAGACACAGCTTTAAATGTTTTTTCTACATACTTCAATGTACCAGGCGTGGCTTGTAAATGCTGTGATGGTAGGGCGGATGGAGCATCCCACAGGAGCACAGAGGGTGGGGGGGGGTGTCTCCTGCATGCTCAGTGGTGGACCTCCCCACGCACCCCAATTCAGTGATCAGCCCTGGAGGGACCCCGGCTGCCCCCTTAGACCCAGGAGGCACCTGTCGCTGAGCCGGGGGGCAAAGGGGAGGTCCCTCATGTGCTCCCTGGCAAACCCGGAAATGGACCGGATGTGCTTCTGGCCCACTGCTATGCACACTGGGGACCCCTCCCCGCTCCCATGGGACACTCCATCCGCCCCAGCATCTCAGCAATCACAAGCCACCTGGTACCTTGAGGTATGTAGAAAAAACATTTAAAGCTGTGTCTATATCTGAATCATTGAATCTCTCCGAATCAATTCAGAAGGTTCTGACTCAATTCGGAGAGATTAAAGGGTCCCCTGATTCAATTCAGATTCGGAGATTTGGCCGCCGAATTAGGCTGAATCTCTGCCAAATCAAATCAGCGACCGAAGCTTCATACAGCCCTAATACAAAACCCTAGTGGTAATTCCTATGTTCCATTCTAGAAAGTATTAACAATGGCATGCACACACATGTATTCAGGCAATAGCTGTTTGATATATTTGGTTTTGATAATTCAAGGAATAAATGCAACTTCAGTATTACTGTTTATTATTTGTAATGCCTAGGAGCCCTAGGTCATAGACCAGGACCCAGCTGGACTAAGTGCTTGGATACACAGACAGAAAAAGATGACAGTCTTATAAAAAGGAGCTTGAAAATGGGGAAGCTTAAAAGTCTGTCAAGACCATCTGATTTTTCTTTTGCATGGTTTCTAATATGTTCATTCTCTTTCAACTATTTGTTTTTAAAGGCAGTTATTTGTATTTATTGTTTGTTTTCAAGACACACCACATGTTAACCCTCTACTTAGAAAGAGACTGAAATCTAGATTCAGATATTAACTTCAAAACCTTATCAGAAAAAGATTACCCATTCTCTTCAATGGGAGTTTGTTGTGTAGGGGTTTCAAGATGCATACTTTTCTCTAGGTCTAGGCGAAGTGTAAAGTATTTGCTTCAGATTCGGCGATTCGGAGAGACAGTGATTCAATTTGGTGATTCAAATCACTGTCCCAATTTGATTCAGCAAAATCCAAAGATATTCAGCACCGAATCTTATTTGGCCATAGACCATACAGGCAGGCAGTGGCAGCGGGAGCAGCTGGGGGAGCAGCCAGATGAGCACTGACTTGAGCTGACAGCCCCAGAAGAAGCCGCAGCTCATCCAGCTCCCCCCTGGCCGGGACAAGGCAGGCAGTGCTGGCAGCCCTGGGAGAAGCCATGGGGGCTGGGGGGAATGATCAGGGAGCTAGGAGAATGATTGGGGAGCTGGAGGATTAAACCAGGAACTGGGGAATCGAATCAGGAACAAGGGGGAAGCCCCTGATCGTTCCCCCAGCCCCTGATCATTCCCTCCAGCTCCCCAGTCATTCCCCCAGATCGGGAGATTGCTGGCAGCCCCAGGAGAAGCCGCAGGGGCTCGGGGGGAATGATTGGGGAGCTGAGGGAATCGAACTGGGAGCTGGGGAATCCAACCGGGAACTGGGGGAAACCCCTGTACGTTCCCCCAGCACCCAATCATTCCCCACAGCTCCCCAATCATTCCCCCCAGCCCCTGCAGCTTCTCCCAAGGCTGCCAGCACTGCTTGCCCCACCCCTGATCCTCCAGCGCCCAATCATTCCCCTCAGCCCCTATGACTTCTCCCGGGGCTGCCAGCACTGCCTGTCTTGCCCCGGCAGGGAGGCAGCCAGGGGAGTGGCCAGACAAGCCATGGCTCATCTGGCTGCTCCTGCCGGCACTGCCTAGTAGGCCTATGTGAAGCAGCTAGTATTCGCTTTGGATTTGACTGATTAGGGGGGCAGTGATTCGATTCAGTGATTCAAATCACTGTCCCAAATTGATTCAGCCAAATCTGATTCAGAGATTTGGCTGCTGCCAAAATCTCTGAATCATCCAGGCCCATCCCCCTGCCTCCTCTCCCAGCCTGGGCAATGGCTACCCCACCCGCCCCAGCTTTCAGCACTTTGAAGAAAAAAGCCCTGACTTTAAGGTCTGGAGCTGGGGTGGGCTGGGAAGCCATGGGGGGGCTGGGGGAGCAGGGGTGGGAGCCCCCCCCCCCCCCCCCGGCAGCACCTGGTGAGTGGGGATTTTTTTTTAAAGCACCGAGAGCTGAGGCAAGCGGGGCAGTCACAGGGGGAACTGGGGGAGTGGGTGGGGGTCGGGGGGAGCTAGGGGAGCAGGCAGGGGATGGTGCCTGGCAGGCCCCCCATGGTTCACTCCCCGCTCCTCCCCCACCCCCTACTTTCTGGCATGGAGTCTGGCTCCAGCTCCCTGCTGCTGCCGGCAGGGACTGCCCAGATCATTGAAGCTCTCTGAATTTTTTCTGAAGATTTGGAGAGCTTTGAATTGATTTGGACCTTTTTATTGGTCCCCTGATTCGATTAGGATTTGGAGATTCGGCTACTGAATCAGGCCGAATCTCCTCCGAATCAAAATAGGCTACCAAAGCTTTGCACAGCCCTACTTTTCTCCACTGCTACCTTTCCAAAACCTTGTTAAAACTGCTTGTTTGTAGCTGTGATACTGGCAGTGAGTCAGAGCTACTTGTATCCTATAAGCTTACATTCCCTGTTTTACAGGCTTGGAATCTTTACTCTTTGAAAGTTCTTTGGTAACAGCCTTTTAACTTTAAAATCAGAGTAACACATTTTTCCAGTACCCCTTACTTGAAGTAGTGAATAAGTTCTTCCCTTTCTCCTTAGTTTTTTATTTTGCTGAATACTTTATTCTTCTCTCCCTTTCATCTAGCAATCTTAAACATCTTCTTAAACTAAATCCACATTTCAGGGAAGGATTCAGGATTTGCCCCCACCACTGTGGGCAGACTTTTTACGTCCCTAAAACAGGTGAAAACCCCTTTCCCTGCCCTTTACTGCTCAAAAGCAGCCCTCACCCCTTCTCTTTTCCCTCTCCCACAAACTCCCATACCTGCAGCTGCTGCTTTCTCCACTGCTCTAAGGCCGAGAAGCTCCAGAGCCAGTCAGACTTAACAAGTGCTGGGCTCAGCTGGGGAAAGGACAGCAGCAATAGCATGGTGGGAGAGCAGTTCTGCCCACCCTGCCTGCAACAGGCACAGGGAAGGAGAACCCCCAGCCATCACTGCTGCTGCCCAGGTCCCTAGATGAACCTTCCCCCACACAACGGGCAGGCATAGCTCTGATGCTTCCTTGCCCCTGGAACAGTGCGGAAAGTGGCAGAGAGGGGTTATGTCTTTGAGCAGGAAGGGGAAGAGAGGAAGGATTTTCACATGCTTTAGGTAATATTAAAAGTACCTGGAGGCTCCCATGGTATGGTACAATTCAAAGGGGGAGGGGAGGGGAGGGGACTGCAGCCACACTTGTACACTCCCTCCGGATCTTCCCCAACGCATTTTTACTTAGTTATTTATTGGATTTTTCTGTCTTTCCATGATGACATTTTCTTCTTCTACCAAGTCTTTTTAAACACTTGCCTTAACTATATTCCAGACCTGGATCCATATTTGCATCATGAACCTGAATATCATAAATTGAGTATATCATATTTGGATCTAGATTTTGAATCTATAAATTAGATTGTTATAGTACATATATAATTAGTAGCTCTTAATCTCTATGCTGCCAAAACCAAAAAATATATTATTTAGGAATTTATGGATTTTTTCAGATTCATCCAAAACTTATAATTCCCATAAACTTTTTTGAAATGTAAAATTTTTATTTTAGTTGTTTCTGAAAGCTTCAGTACTACCAGCCTGAAGATTAAAGTCCATTAACCATTAAACAGTAAAGGACCGAAAGGACACATACTTCCCTCTACTCATTGCTTATGTTCCCTTAAAAATGATCCCATGTAATAAAAACAGTTTTAATCTCAAGGGTTGATTTAATTTCAGTGCTCATTCAGGATGAATATCATCTAAGTGCAGAGGGTATGCATTAGGTTCAAAGACAGCTTACACTGTATTCAATATCTGTGACCTAAATGCTAACTATAAGATCAGGGTACCTCACCTAGCCTTCCATAGAGATTTATTTTGGTGTGCAAAATATATCTAAGATGCGCTACACTATTGCAAATCCTTCCTTCCTGCACTGTCTTCTTTCATCCCATCCATTTCAATTCACATCTGTAAGTTCCATTTGTCATCACTATATATGAGTGGATTTGCGTAATTTATTTGATGAGATAATTGTTAAAAATATGCTAGATTACCACCACTACAATTTCAGCTCAAATCTCCCTTCTCCTTTCAGGTTCTCCTTTCACTCTTCTGCCACATGGTTACATTTCCATTCAAGAGCTGCTTAACATTGTTTTGATGGTGCATAAAAGTCCTTTCCTGCAGCCACTTCTAGTTTATATCACATTGCCTATCTTTTGTCTACTGCTCATTATCTTATAGCTGTTATTAACCCTCTACATGTTTTATTCACCCTAGCATGTTTTAAATAACCACTTTTTAAAAAATATTACATTTTTTCAGAAATTCCCACATTTACTTTTTTTTGTTTTATCCAATCCCCTCTTCCCCCCAAAAATGTAATTCATATTTTTATCTTTAATACTCCCTCATACTTTTGTTTGGCTGAAGTACACTACATGGGAGCTAAATTGTATTTTACCATTCCTTAAAAGGAGCCACTTCAGTCTCATTAACAGGCTAACAGGAAGGCTCCACCTGGAAAAAAAAAAAGTGGTAAGTCACATTTTCCTATCTCTTTGCTTGTCAAACTGGATGCCAAAAAATTAGCCTGCAACTGTTGGCTGTGTTCTTATTACAGTCAACTGCATGCAGATATTATAGCTATTAGTCAGGATCATATCTGAACCTTCTACATTACAAACTCTGTTTCTCTAGCCATAGAGGTAAATGAGAACTCCATTATTAAAAGTAGAAGACACTGGAACCAAATGGAAGTTGGATCACAAACACTAGGCTACTCTATTGTAGAGAGACTGCCAGGACCCCCTTGTTTTATAACATATTATAACATACAAGGACCCCCTTGTATATATAAACATTTTTTGTAAGCAAGACATTTCTTATAAACAAAATCATATTCACTCAAACCTTAAAGATCACTAACAGCTTCAGATTTATATACAATTTAAATTTATGTTAGCCTTTCCATGTACAGATTTAGGGTTTTATCTCCTGATATAATTGTTCCTTATTCCCCCTCTGCTCTCTTCTGTATATTATTCTTCCCTATTAAAACTCAAAGAAAATCACCTACCACCCTCCAGAGCATTCTGTATCATCCACTTCAAGCTGCAAATGTCAATAAAATAAGAAATTTACATTTCTATTCCTGAGAGAGAGAGGCAAATAGCAATATTAAAACACACATATATACACACTCACCTTCACACATATACACACTTGCCTTTACTGGACAATCATATATGCAATCATTCATTCTTTCTTAGTAGTCAAAGAATTTTTTTCTTTTAAAAAAAGATGACATAACACTTAACTATTTAAGTACTTCCGGTCCACTTCCAGGTTTGCTGCCGAGCACACTGGAGAGCCTCCCCATGCTGCTGTGGGATGCTCCATCTGCCCCAGCACCACAGCGATTGTAAGCCATGCTGCTACCTCAAGGTATGTAGAAAAAACTTTTAAAGCTGTGCCTGTCCCCCAATCACTGATTCACCAAATCAGCATTAAATCATCAGATTTGGATTCGGCCAAATTGAATCAGGAACAATAATCTGAATCAACAGATCGAATCACTGTCCCTGATTTGGGCCGAATCAGAATCGAATAGGGCCGTTTTGCACAGCCTTAGCATATAGCACACTATTAGGATGCTATCCTTGCTATGTCTGTCTGTTCCATTCTTGTATTCCATATCCACACTTACTCAAACAGCAAACTACAAAGGCTTATCTACAGAAGAACACTAAGGGAAGTTAATCCAAGGTATTAACGATATGGATTTAAATTGGTGCAAGTAAACCACATTAAACCCTAGCGGAGACATCCTCTTCAACTTTAAAATAAACCAATTTTGTGTAGCTTTATTCACTTTGAAATGTAGAGGAATACATAAGAAGAATATAGGGGAAAGAGGAAAAATTCAAATATTTGAATGATTTAGTCTATTTTTATTTAAAAGTTGGATCACAGACCATGCCACATGCTTTGTTTTGCATTTAGGGATTGCCCTGAAATGTACAAAAGCCCTGCTTTCTTAGTTCTGAGATCACATACAGAGTGTTCTCCAAGTCCTTTATTCTCTTAACTGTGCACAGCATAGTATTTTTAGTCAAAACACTAAACTTCACGAGTCCCTAATGATCATTTTGAAGCAGAAAAAATTTGCTTACATTCATAACAAAGTCAATATCTATAATAAGCATAAGGAAACAGCAAGACGATAAGCTACTGGTTTCAATTCCTGGAAATCTTAAACAATGATATTTTATTTACCAGTTGGTTTAATGATGAAGAGCAGTGGTGCTAAACCCCCCCCAGCCTGAAGGGCAGACCTGATCCAAAGATCCATGCCATCCACCACAGGTCTGAACATTTGGCAGCAGGGAGAGTGGGGGCTGCAATCGCCATTGGAGAGCCCTGCTGGCAGGACAGTTGGCTGAATCAACATGTGGGGTAGTGGTGTGGGCAGCATGAAGCCCCAGTGGGGTGATGCAGAGCAGAGGGAGGTAGTACAGGTAGCATAGAGCTCCAGAGAGGTGGTGCAGGTAGCACAGAGCCAAGGAAGGCAGTGCAGGCAACAAGGAGCCTCAGAAGCTGGCTGGATGCATAAAGCTAAAAGAGGGGGCATAGACACAAAAGTGGTGAGGGTGACATTGAGCTGAGAGAGGCAATGCAGAGCCAAGTGAGGCAATGCAGATAGCACAATGCCCCAAGGAGGCAGCAAGAGGCTGAAGGAGCTAGCACAGGGCCCTGATCCAGTGGTGTGGGGCTCCATCCAGCAGTGGGCCAAGCAGAAGAAGTGTGGGGCTGATTCTGCTACATGGGGTAGGATCCAGCCTGCAAATGGGCCCTGTGGTACTCATCTGGCCTGCTGCACCAAAAGGTTGAGTGCCTCTGAGGTAGGAAATAGTAAACTAGTTCTGAACAAACTATCCAATAAAGCTACTTTTTCTACTTCCATTCCAATCCCTATCTCACATACTTGAGTTGGCTCACGCCACATATAGACATTCAGTTTCTTTTTGGAGAGTCACTGTTCTCCCAAGAGAAACCACAAGGTCTTTTTCTCCCTGAGCAAAAATGGCAACTCCAGAAGAAAAAGAACCTGAGAACAACCATATTTCTCCTGGGTGAGCAAATTTCTGTATAACTTACCCATTTGAAAGATGCCACAGCACAGTCCTCCAGCATCCCAGGGTTCTTTGTCCCTGCTCCTCATTGGGCTCTGCTGCTCCAGGCAAGCAGAAAGCAGAGCAATCCCCCTTCAAAATCCCACACTGTGCTAACAGGCTAATTCTAAGGAGTCTGAGCCAGACAGTCAGGGCTGCCCTGTGCATTGCTGCCATCTCTTGCCAGGGAGACTGAGGGAATCTGCAGAGTACGCTGAGATGTGTGCATATTGTTACTCTGGCTGGGCAGCATCAGCACTGTAAGCTCTCTGCCCTTCAAGAGCTCAGCATTCAAATGTCTATTTAGGCATCCCTGAATAAGTTTTTCTACCAGGAGAACAAACCCAGGAGAAAACTACTACAAGATCGTTTCAGGCTGGACATAAGGAAGAATTTCTTTACTGTCCGAGCCCCCAAGGTCTGGAATAGCCTGCCGCCGGAGGTGGTTCAAGCGCCTTCATTGAACACCTTCAAGACAAAACTGGATGCTTATCTTGCTGGGATCCTATGACCCCAGTTGACTTCCTGCCCTTTGGGCAGGGGGCTGGACTCGATGATCTTCCGAGGTCCCTTCCAGCCCTAATGTCTATGAAATCTATGTAATGTCTATGAGAATTCTCCCAGGTTATTTGAAGGTGTGTATGTAACCTCAACCTTGAGTTAAATCTCTGCTTTGAAGCAAAATGATATTCAAATCAACTCTATAACCTACTTTAGCTTCTCTCCTATCCTTAACATATGTACATATTTGATGTCTTAAAACCCATTAGTTCTAGTGTACCGCAGCTGGATCCATAACTCCTCTACTCCCTTGTTATGGTGACTTAACAGACCCCAGTTTTCCATGAACTCTGCTGCCCAAGTCAAGAATGTGATGAAATTCAAACTAATATTAATAAGAAAAACAGTACAATGCCCCACTCAAACTGAAGAACAAGTAATAATTTATGGGAAGAGGAATTAACTTTATATATTTGAATCTGTATTCATGTCAGCTGTGTGGTTATTCTACTACAAGACACAATTATATAGGTTCTTAGAATGAAACCATTTAATCAATATGACTGATTGGATCGACATTAAAAAAAGCCATGCTAAAAAAAAATGGTCTTCCTAATCACTTTGCTAGTCCTTAAGAGCAACAATGGTAAAAATATATGTAATTACTTATTTAATTTCAAGAAAAACTGTAAGCTACTTCCATATACAGTAATCATGCAAGTGGTAGTGAGTCAATTCTTTCCGAAAGACTTACTTTGTAGCAACAGAAAGAGGTATATCTAATGGCTTCTCTTTCATCAGGTAACTAAGAAAATTTGAAGTCAAAGTTTCATTTGGTAGTGAGTAAAACTAAAAGTTATTGTCCTACAATAAACATGAAACAAAGTAGTGTTTCTAGAGCAAGCCTCAGAATAACCTAAAACATCTGTGTGAATTTTAAATGCTCCCAAGCTAGGAATATTAAAAAATTATAATAATTTAAACATACACAACAGAACTGAAAAGAAGTTTAGAGATTCAAATGAAAAAATAACAAGTAGTAATGTTTCTGAATTTTAACTGGGGGAAAAAATCTACATTTAATATAGGAACTGTTTAAGATTTTTTTCCCTTAATCATTATGTAAAAATAGCTTTACAACACTGAAGATGAAGACAGATTGTAAAATGTCAAGGGCTATCAAAAGGGAAGAGGGTCATTATTACCTGTAGTATGTAGGAAGAACTTTGGGAACTCCCCCACAACAAACCCAGAATCAGTGCATCTTACAAGTGCCTTTCCCAAAATGTGATATATCTGATCCAATGCACCAAATGCCCTCATGATAACTATGTGGGTGAAATTAAACAGCAACTACTCACCAACATGAACTCTCACAAAAAAATATAAAAAATAGACACACGTACATCAGTAAGAGCACATTTTTCACAAAACAACCATTCCCTTTTTGGCCTCATTATCCTTGTGCTCAAGGGAAATCTACCAAAAACCTTTAAAAGATAAGCTTGGGAACAACAATTCATAAGCTGGCTGGGCACTACAAATGAAGGGCTGAACACTGATTTTAAGACATGCTACAATCCACCCGATTCCTGACATTCTTCTGACACACTGCAGGTGACAATGTTTCTCCTCTGTCCTGATAGGTCTTGTCTGCCCAATAATCAAGTTTCTTTTCTTCTGCTCATTGTTTGTCTGTTACTCCAAGGAATTTCCACCCCCCACAATTTCACAGCTCTACCTGTTGTTCTTAACAATTGCTGTGCTTGCTTTCCTCCTCAGACCTAAAGAATGCCTTGCATTTGGAAGCTCATCTAACTTTACCCAACTATGCAGTTGGCCCTGTAAAACATATCATGCAAAAAATACTTGCTTTTCACATGCTTTGGCGATAAGGATTTTAGACACAAACCAACATATATCAAGTAATCTCTTATCATTCCTAATTAATATTTTATTATGAAAAGGCACTTTAAATAGCATTTTTTGTTTCAAAATGAAGGCAGAGTAGTGTAATATTGTCTTAATAATAGTCACTAATTAACAGTGAAAGGTCATAATCTGGCAACATTTATGGAATCAGGTTGTCATCTGCCTGTAATGAAGATTTGCATTTGTATTTAAAGCTTTAATTATGGTTCAGAATTTCTAACTCTCTAATTAACATCAGTCTGACCTCAGATACTTAAGAACAAGGTCATTGGTGGTAGCAATTCCTCTATTCGAGGATGATCTCTACCATGGCTCATTTATGCGTCTTGAGGTGACTGAGGAGTCCAATCCTTAAGGTAGAGATCCAACCTCAGAAGTTGCAGGTCTTCATGCAAGGGAGAATAGGTTACAGGCTGGAATTCCTCTTATTTTTCTTCCTCCACTCTCTCATGCCTGCTTCAAGGGCAAAATGCATTACCTCAAAATTGACTACCGCTTGGTTGAGGTTGTGCTGCCACTGGAGTCAGCTGGTAGCCAGCTCCTCCTAACTCTTGATGCCTGCATCCATTTTCTTGAGGTATGCCATCAATGTGTCCTTGTAACATTTCCTCTGGCCACCATGAGATATTAGGCTGTGGCAGTGAACCTTTGGTGCCTGCCACTTTCAGGGCTGGAGCAGGCAGCCATTTTCAAACAAAGATCAGCCAGACAGAGACAGCAGTTAGCTGCTTGCAACCAAGGGACCAGCACCATTTGGGTTCCTTGCAGTGTGGAACATCCTGGAGGCTCCTGGTCCTGGGCATGACCTAAAACTGCACCCTCCTGGGGAAGGAAGGCCTGGTGGGACTGCCGGTGGCATGGCTTTAGGCTGGGAGCACACTGGCATACTGGATGCCATCAGTGAGGCATGGGCCATAATATAGGGGTGGTGCGGAGCCATGGATAGCGCCCCCTGGCATTGGGGCATAGAATGGGCAGCCTCCTGCATTATACCACCAGTTATGGGAACAGCAAAGTTGTGGCAGGCGAGACTGGGCAGACTGTCCTACAGACAGGTGGGTGAGTCGACTTGAGACTAGGCCCCACGCATGCCCTCTTGTCACATAGGCCAATACTAAGCTGGCAATAGAGCACTTTATCTGGGAGTTGAGAGTGGGGCATTTGCACACAGTGTCCAGTGAAGTAAAGTTGGTGCTTAAGGATCACTGACTCAATGCTGGTCACACTGGCTTCAGCAAGGATGCTGGTATTTGTGCAGTGCTCCTCTCATTTGATTTGGAGGATTTCCTGGAGGCATCATTGGTGATACCTCTCTAGACTCGAGATGAAGACTGTAGGCCAACCTGGCTAAGTATAAACATTCAAAAAGCCAGAGGCTGAATTGATTCAGTCTTTGAAGGTGAGTCTAAACTGGGCAGCTTGAACTGAGAAGAACATGAACAGACATTCACTTTCAATTATGGAAATGCAGCCACATTCTTGCAGAGGCTCATGCCAAAGCTGGGAGGCACTTGAGCATGCCTCCCAGCCTGCCAGGCACTGCCAAAGGGAAGGGATGGAAGCTCCAAGGCTTTTCCCCGCTCCCTGCTAAGGTGATGGAGGCATAGCCAGGCCCCAGCCTGGAGCCAGCATGCTGAGGCCAGGGGGTGGGGGGCTTTAAACTACCCTCCATGGCCACATGAAAGCCCAGCCCAGGACCAGCGAGGGGGAGGGGCGCTCCTGCCAGGTTTACCACCCCCGCTCCCAGCCCAGGCCACCATGCTGAGAGGTAGATAGGGGTTTAAACCCCATCCCTGGCCCACAGGGGACACCAGCTAGTGTCTGCCTGGTGGGGAGCCCCTACCAGGCTTTTTCCCCCTGCTCCATGCTGGGGGGAGGGGAGGGCAGGCATTCCCTGCCAGGCTTTTGCCCTCATGCTCATTCAAGCAGAGAGTGGGGGACATGGTGACACTCTGGCTTGGGGTCAGCAGACTGAGGTGGAGAGGGGGTTTAAATCCCTTCAGCCGCACAGGACCCCAACCCAGGTCTGCCTGGGGGAGGCAGCCCCTGCCAGGTTTCTGTGGCCAGGCCCCAGCCTGGCACTTGCACACTGAAGTGGGGAAGGAGGGGAGTGTAAACCACCTCCCTGGCCCTGGAGGCCAGCTGAAGTTTGCCTCTGAGTTTTTCCTTCCCCTGGTCTCATTCTGCTGCCCTAGCCCAGGGTCTGGCCATGCCCCCTCCCCCCCCCCAACTCCAGCAGCAAGTTGGGGGAAAAGTCTGTGAGGGGCTACTCTGCCCCCACCAGGGAGACTCTGGCTGTGGTCTGGAGCTGGGTTTCCCACCCCACCCCACCCCCTTATCAGCCAGTCAGAGCAGCGATAATGCTCTGGCTAGGGAGCAGAGCTAATTTTGCTCCACTGGAACAAGCAGCCGAACCCAGCCCATGTTTGCAAAGTATCCTGAGATGCTAGGGGACTACAGTTTAACTTGAACCAGGAAGGGGTCTGGGACAGAAGTTCCATAAACTGGTTTGACCTAAATCAGTTAAGTCTGTTGCTACATTTAACCAGATTTATCTTAAACCAGTTTTGGCCATTTTGAAACTGTTTTGTGCACTGAACTTCTGTTCTGTTACAGGTTTAAACCAGTTTCCGATCACTTAAACTGGTTTATGTGTAACTTCTATTCCTAGCCCCTATATTTCACATCTGTAGAGGAGGGTGGGGATTGTAGACCTGACTCTTCATGTTTTTCCACAGACTATGGGCACTTCTACATGAGACACTACTGCACAGTGGTTACTGTGCATTTATTTAGTACTTGTACAACTAAGTACTAAATAAATGCGCAGTAACCAGAGTTACTGTGTAGTAGTGCTGGCAAATGCTTTTTAAGTGATGCTACTGTGCAGTAGCCTAATAACACTGCATAGTTGCGTATTAGTACTGTTGGTGCTGTGATGCACTACTGTGCAGTATTATTTGGCTATTGCGCACTCAGTCTCATGTAGATGCACGCAGTGACGAATAAAGACATGCCAAAGCATGACTCTGGCATGCATTCTTTGTGACTGTGCTCACTTGTCCCTAATATTACCCTTTCCTTTGTTTTTCTTTTTTTTTATTGGGGGGACGGGGCAAAATGAGGGAGGGAGAGAGGAAGGGTCTCAGCCCAGACTGCCCTTCAGTTTGCAGACCTGCCAAAATGACACTGACATAGTCTCCAGAATCAATTTGGAAAAATTTCCACATCCATGATGTGCTGCCTGTTTGCATTCTGCCAGAGGGCTTTGGTAGGTTTTGCTATCAAGAAAAATGCAGAGGGGGGATGCCATCTCCCCTCTAGAATTCCTACCAAAACTATGTTCAGCAGAAATGGAGCAGTGATCCCCACCTTATCTGGAAGGTGACAAACACCACCTACCACAGAAGGAAAAATGAACAACATTTTAGAGGGAGATGTTGATTTCTGAACAATGTCCAACTTCTACAAAATTAGTCTACTGTGGTATTGGACTAAATGGTGATGCACTGCTAGCTTCCTCCTCGTCATTACTTACCACCTCTGTCCACTACACCCACATGCTCAACTGAATTCCAAAGAAATAGTCCTCTTCATAGGATCTGCCCATTTTAAATAGAATCTGTCAGCTCCCTTACCTTTACTTCAAACCCTTTGTAATACAGAATTTGTCATCTTGACCACATCTGGATACAAGGTGCACTACAGAAGAAAGAGGCTAAGTGCAGCCACATGCTGTGATTTGTAGGAGTACTGGGACAATACAACCAACTGAACTGGCAACAACATCAGAAAGTGAAGATTGACTATTTCTTTTTGTTTTGTTTTACCGGATTCAATTGGACATCAATTCCACACTTAAGCACATGCCATACTGCTAAGTATACATCAAAAGGGAATATGGCACTAAGCCAAGAAAGTACCTCTAAATATGTATGCGGCAGGGCACCTTTGGTGCCTGCCACTTTGTGGACAGAAAACAGGCAGCAGCAGGTGCCTGATGAGGGCAGTCATTTTGGGCCCAGGGATATAAGCTGGGCTACAGTTTGCTGCAGGGAGGAAGGAGGAAACATCAGGAGGTAAGGGCAGGGGCTTTTGGGGTGGAGGTGATCCCTTGTAAGATGTAAAACTATACCCTGCCATGGAAGGGTGGTCTGGTGGGGCTCCTAGTGGTGTGAGAGACCCCAGGAAATGCCAGGCCAGTTACCTCCCTAGTGAAAGGCAGGTTGGGGTGCCTTTTAACTCCTGCCCCACATCCCTGGTGGTGTTCTAATGAGCAGGGGAGCTCACGCTCCTTAAGGAACCCTGGGGCAGAGCTCAGGCTGGAGGAGGGACTTGGGGCTGTGCCCAGGTGGCTGGGTAAAGCCTGGGGGCAATGACTAGAGAGAGACCCTGAGAGAGGGGAGCAATGACTAGAGAAAGTGAAGTGGGCGGGTACCCCAGGAGCACGACGGCTAGCAGAGACCAAACAAGGAGGCCACCCTGTTACAACGTACATAGAAACTAGAGCACAGGGAAAATTATGCTTCCAAATATGTCATCTTTGCTACAGAAACAGTAGCAATGCTGCTTACTTCAGGTAGATATTTTAATAGGACAGTTTTATGTTACTATGAAATTTAACATAGCATAGAAGGGCCTAAATTAAAAACTATTGCCTGCTGTGCAACTTCAAATGTAAGAATGTATTATCCTTTTTCTTGAGTAAAAATAAATATATAAATCCCAGGATTAAGCAATCAATTAAATAGGTAGAGGCAAATTATTTTAGTAAAGATCTGATAAATATGAACTGTACTCAATTTAAGTGTGATCTTGAATATTGGTTCTACTAGAAGTAAGTAGCAGTAGCTAAGTCAGTGATTCTCAACCTGCTTAGGCTCAAGGCACCCCTCAAAAAAGGCCAGTTCTGAGTTTTCACTTGTTTTTTTTGACTGCAGCAAAATACTAGAGTAATTCTTCTGTTTCAGAGAACTCAGAGAGCCCACAACAGGTTAGAATGGTTTTAACACTATGCATTCCTATTTGAAATTTCTGGGCTTATTTTGTGAATCGTGTTTTTATCTCACATTGCTGCACCCCTGAAGGACCTCAAAACCCCCCCAGCATGATGGTGAAGAATCTCTGAGCTAAGGTATGCAGCAGTGCTTAAAAGCACTGGCAAAAATAAAACTGGTGATTAGAAAATAACTTCTGCCCAACTTTTATCTAACATTATATTTTGCAAACGAAGTTCCCTTCTGAAGTACAATGCTAGCACACACTTTTGTGCCAATACTTTTGAACAGAATGTTCAATTCTAAAGCATTAAATACTTTTACTAAAAGCATATTTATGCATATCAGAGCTTTTTCTGAGATCAAATAAGGCTATTCTGAGACATATTCAGGGATGTGCTTTTCGCTCAGACACAAACAGACATAAATATTTAATGTGACAGATAAGAACAATAAAATTATTTTACTATTTTCAATAGCATTTAAAATACATACCCAGTAACTATAATCTGCAGTACATATTGTAAAATGATAATTATAACCTCTATTAAAAGAAACGAGGATCCTAAACTTTGATTTTATCAAATTTGTGTACTCCAATTTCTCTTGGTACAGGCTCAGGTAGCTTTTACATCCAAAGTTGTACAATATTTCATGAACAAGTGAAATACCAAATTGTGAATGTATGCCCTATCAATCATACAGGATCAAGTCAACTATCCACTATCAAGGATTTTCTCTTTTCCAGTCAATTTGCCATCTCATTTTCAATACTGCAGCTGGAAGATTTCTATTGCAATTAATCTTTTGCTCTTCATAGAGATAAAATAGAGCACAGCTGAATTTGGCAGATGTCTGGATTGATCTAAGCCAAGGCTGTCGGCCTGAGGAGGGTTCATTTGCAGCTCCCAGGCTCCCACCCAGCCATTGCTTCCCTTATTGCTCTGGCTACAGCAGCTGCCACTGTCTCTGTATTTTCCTTCTGGCTTCTGCTTCCTGTTCCTGCCCACAGGGACAGCACGGAGTACAAAAGTCCAATTGATGAGCTGTAGGGAGTCTACCCATGGAAGGCTCCAGTAGAGTGGCAGCCTTCACATGCAGTGGAGGGGGTGCTGCCTACATGCAATGGAGCAGTGTGAGGGGCTGCCTGTGCATGCTGTAAAGCAGGGGGATGCCTGGTGTGGGGACCCTTGGTTTGCATTACTGCTGCCCAAATGGGATGTGGTCCCCTCTGATGTGGTCTCTGCAGGGTGTGGCCCCTGGCCACCAATAAGCTGGACAGCCCTGATCCAAATAATAGATGTATATTTGATGGTCAAAGAAAAAAGTCTTGGCTGGGAGATCAAAATAATTTTATGCTTCTAGCATCAGTCTAATTCTGCATGACCTCTTTCAACTTTGTGCACAAACACATAGGAAGTCAACCATTGTAAAGGTTTGTAAGAGTTACAGAAATGTGAAGGTAGAGGGAGACTCTTTGCCAAAAATACCATATACATTTAAATTTGCAATTCAATTTGTTTTTTAAATGCAAAAACACCAACAAAGCCAACCAGCTTCCATAGTCTCCCTTTTTGCTCTTTGTATACAATCGATTTCTTCTAAATATGAGATTTATTTTTTCAACCTCACCACCAATGCCATCATTTCTGCTCTCAGGTTCTGAAAATACCAGTATTGTATTTCTTTTTATATCAGTAAAACCATCCTAATGCCTTTTACCCCATCTTGGGACAAGTTCTGATAAAGCACTATAAAATTCTAGCTATCTGTTCAAGAATTTCATCGTATCCCCCGTTAGTAACTTAACTGATGAAGCTGTATATGTTTCCAGATGCAAATACTCCCATTAAATTGTACAGATTACAGAACAGTAGGGTTGTGCAAAGCTTTGCTCCCTGACTTGATTCAGCGAAGATTCGGCCTGATTCACTGGCCGAATCTCCAAATCTAATCAGAGGACCCTTTAATCTGTCAGAATCAAATTGGAGAGATTCAGTGATTTGGACATAGAGATACCTTTAAATGTTTTTCTACATATGGACAATTCAGACAAACACAGCTTTAAAAGATTTTTCTACATACCTTGGGGTAGCAAGAATGGCTCATGAATGCTGTAATGCTGGGGCACATGGAGTATCCGTCAGAGGCACAGGGGACTCCCCAGCACGCTCGGAGGAAGACCCAGAAGTGGACCAGAAGCACTTCTAGTTCACTTCTGGTTTTGCCGCCGAACTTGTGAACCCCCCACCCCCGTGCTCCTGTGGAATGCTCCATCTGCCCCAGCACCGCTGCGATCACGAGCCGTACCTGCTACTTCAAGGTATGTAGAAAAAACTTTTAAAGCTGTGTCTATGTCTGAATCGCTGATTCTCTGAATTGGCACTGAATCTTCAGTTGTGGATTTGACTAAATTGAATCTAGAACAGCGATTCGAATCAACTAATTGAATCACTGTCTGTGATTCGGGCCGAATCCGAATCGAATAGGGCCCATTTCGCACACCCCTACAGAACAGGTCTCATTCAGTACTTATTCTTCATTGTTAAGACTCAACTTCAGTTACTGAAGTGGACTTGACATTCCTCTGGTAATGGGCCATATGGGTGTTTGTACATGTGACAAGGGTTTAGTCCTTACGGTTGCATTCTATGCCTCCTAAATTGAAACCATGGGTTTTTAATTGAAACCTACAGTTTCAATTTAGGGGTTTCCATCACTGTTAAGGCAAGGGGACTGATCCATTTTTTTTGGCAGATCCTGCCCGCAGCCAAGGGGCAAGGTGCTGGCAGGCTGAGTGGCCCCTGAGCTGCAGGGGACCCTGGTCCTTCCCTCCACCCAGGCAGACAGCACTTAGCTCGATCCAACTCTTCCCCGACCCTGAGCTGGGGCAGCACCCATGTTGCCATGCAGCACTGCCACCACCGCCGCCACAAAGGAAAGGACAAGGGGCCCCTGCAGCTCAAAGGCCACTCAGCCCTCCAGCAGATCACCCTCTAGCCGTGGGAAAGGCAGGCAGGGTTTGCCCG
>NW_005841944.1:787013-797854 GCF_000455745.1 Alligator sinensis | reverse complement strand
GGCTCGAGTAGAGTGGCAGCCTTCACATGCAGTGGAGGGGGTGCTGCCTACATGCAATGGAGCAGTGTGAGGGGCTGCCTGTGCATGCTGTAAAGCAGGGGGATGCCTGGTGTGGGGACCCTTGGTTTGCATTACTGCTGCCCAAATGGGATGTGGTCCCCTCTGATGTGGTCTCTGCAGGGTGTGGCCCCTGGCCACCAATAAGCTGGACAGCCCTGATCCAAATAATAGATGTATATTTGATGGTCAAAGAAAAAAGTCTTGGCTGGGAGATCAAAATAATTTTATGCTTCTAGCATCAGTCTAATTCTGCATGACCTCTTTCAACTTTGTGCACAAACACATAGGAAGTCAACCATTGTAAAGGTTTGTAAGAGTTACAGAAATGTGAAGGTAGAGGGAGACTCTTTGCCAAAAATACCATATACATTTAAATTTGCAATTCAATTTGTTTTTTAAATGCAAAAACACCAACAAAGCCAACCAGCTTCCATAGTCTCCCTTTTTGCTCTTTGTATACAATCGATTTCTTCTAAATATGAGATTTATTTTTTCAACCTCACCACCAATGCCATCATTTCTGCTCTCAGGTTCTGAAAATACCAGTATTGTATTTCTTTTTATATCAGTAAAACCATCCTAATGCCTTTTACCCCATCTTGGGACAAGTTCTGATAAAGCACTATAAAATTCTAGCTATCTGTTCAAGAATTTCATCGTATCCCCCGTTAGTAACTTAACTGATGAAGCTGTATATGTTTCCAGATGCAAATACTCCCATTAAATTGTACAGATTACAGAACAGTAGGGTTGTGCAAAGCTTTGCTCCCTGACTTGATTCAGCGAAGATTCGGCCTGATTCACTGGCCGAATCTCCAAATCTAATCAGAGGACCCTTTAATCTGTCAGAATCAAATTGGAGAGATTCAGTGATTTGGACATAGAGATACCTTTAAATGTTTTTCTACATATGGACAATTCAGACAAACACAGCTTTAAAAGATTTTTCTACATACCTTGGGGTAGCAAGAATGGCTCATGAATGCTGTAATGCTGGGGCACATGGAGTATCCGTCAGAGGCACAGGGGACTCCCCAGCACGCTCGGAGGAAGACCCAGAAGTGGACCAGAAGCACTTCTAGTTCACTTCTGGTTTTGCCGCCGAACTTGTGAACCCCCCACCCCCGTGCTCCTGTGGAATGCTCCATCTGCCCCAGCACCCCTGCCATCAGGAGCCGTACCTGCTACTTCAAGGTATGTAGAAAAAACTTTTAAAGCTGTGTCTATGTCTGAATCGCTGATTCTCTGAATTGGCACTGAATCTTCAGTTGTGGATTTGACTAAATTGAATCTAGAACAGCGATTCGAATCAACTAATTGAATCACTGTCTGTGATTCGGGCCGAATCCGAATCGAATAGGGCCCATTTCGCACACCCCTACAGAACAGGTCTCATTCAGTACTTATTCTTCATTGTTAAGACTCAACTTCAGTTACTGAAGTGGACTTGACATTCCTCTGGTAATGGGCCATATGGGTGTTTGTACATGTGACAAGGGTTTAGTCCTTACGGTTGCATTCTATGCCTCCTAAATTGAAACCATGGGTTTTTAATTGAAACCTACAGTTTCAATTTAGGGGTTTCCATCACTGTTAAGGCAAGGGGACTGATCCATTTTTTTTGGCAGATCCTGCCCGCAGCCAAGGGGCAAGGTGCTGGCAGGCTGAGTGGCCCCTGAGCTGCAGGGGACCCTGGTCCTTCCCTCCACCCAGGCAGACAGCACTTAGCTCGATCCAACTCTTCCCCGACCCTGAGCTGGGGCAGCACCCATGTTGCCATGCAGCACTGCCACCACCGCCGCCACAAAGGAAAGGACAAGGGGCCCCTGCAGCTCAAAGGCCACTCAGCCCTCCAGCAGATCACCCTCTAGCCGTGGGAAAGGCAGGCAGGTTTCGCCCGGGGGGCGGGGGGCGAGCAGGCACCTATTTAAGGCAGAACTGGCGAAGGGCCCAATCCTTTTATTCTGCGTGCCTTTCCCATGGCCAGAGGGCGATCTGACTAATAGCTCCCATTCATCATTGCAAACTAAGCTGCATCAAGATGTTTTTTAGCTTGCAACAATTCAAGCTCATTTAAAAACCTAAAAACTCCTGCATGTATACAATGTGACACCATTAAGCCACCCAAAATGACTTTTCATCATGTGTACATGGTAATGGTGTCACATATAAAAGCACCCCATGTGTTGGGAACTGGATTCAGTAAACTACTTCCAGGCATTTTCTTCACTGTGACAACTACCAGTTTCCCTGAACTTTTATACAAGTGCACTCAAAGAAAAGGCAGCAAATAACTTGGTCTTTCCCTCCTCCACAGAACCCACAATACCTTACAAATGTCCCCCTTCCATTACTGTATCTGTTACTTTCATGTTTTACATCACTTTTTATGCTTTTAAACTGAATGACATACTTGCTCCTTTCTCTTTTCTTCTTAAGTATCAGATATTATTCTCCATTCACACACTTCTTATCCATTGGTAGTGGTCTTGAAGGACCCTATTCTCTACATAGTTCATCCTTCCTAGCCACTTACTCAGAAAGGTCTAATTGTCTATTTGCCTGAGAGATTCAATGCTAATACATATAGGTTTTTTTATGTAACCCTGGGTGCACAGTGCTACCCACAGCCATGTCCAGATGTTCGGGACCTGGGGTGCCAAGGTAGCTTTACCCCTGCTCAGCTCACCTAGGAGTAGCCAGAGGTTCCCTGAGAGAAGGGGCTCCCTTTTACAATGGAGAGCTTACAGACTCAGGAGTAACTATTTACAGAAATTAATTTTATACAGGGAATAATTATAATATGTGAGCAAATATTAAATGATATCAAAAGTTTGAAATACTCTATTTACAAGGGTGAGTTTACGCAAAAATAGCAGTTAATAACTATTTACACTTAAGAGATCATCAAGTTGATGGATACAATGTTAATAACATACACTATGCTAAATACTCATTATATTAATCCCCTAGCTAATTATCACGACTAATAACCAGTCACCCCGACTTATGACTAAAGGATGGAAGGAGGGGCAGCCCCTCACTCCCCTCATCCCATGCTTTGAGGGCTCCAACTGTCTTGGGCTATCCCACGTAGGCCCAGGTATCTCGCAGTCTGCAGAGACTGTTCGCACTCCAGACCCCTGCAAAACACAGATTCTTCCCAAATGCCTCCATAAACGCTTTTCTGCCTGCATACTGCCTCTCCAAGCCCACAGAGCTATTTACGCAATTAAACACACAGAGAAAAAGGTCACTGCCACAGGTAGGCCAGGGAGCACCTCTGGTCTCACTCCCCCTTTAGGCCCTTAAACACACCAAGGCTTCCCCTCAAGCCAAACCTCCCTGGTTCTCAGCCCACACAGGCATCCTGGGAACTCTCCCTTGCTGGCACCTCTTTCCCCCAAGCTGATACAGTTCAGCTACAGTCTGTTCCCCAGACGCTCATACAGGGGGTTTTATCACACACTTACTGACCCCCAAGTTTCCAAATCCAGCGGGGAATCAGTGCCCCACTCTCTAGGGGCTCCCCAGGGCTATGTCCCCACCCAAAGGGATTTGTGAAGCTGGCTCACAAACTCCAAAGGATAATTCTAGGGGTCTGCTCTCTCCTGCTCAAACCTCAGGGGTTCTACTGGCTTCCTGCCCGCTCACAAAGGCTTCAGCATGCATTAAGGGGAGCTGCCCAGCCAATCCCTGGGCTGGAATTTTCCCCTGATGTTTTTAATTTCCCTGCTGGGGATCATACTGGACTATAAGTATGGCATCCTGATTGAGACAAAATTGATGGTAGTTCCTGGCAAGGAATTCCTGTTGGGACAATCTTCTTCAAGCGTTCAGGCAGAGCCCAAAGTAGGACACTCTAAAAGTGCCCCTTAAGCTGCCTGTTACATCTACATTATACATATATTAGGTTTTTTAATTATTTGTTTTGTTTAGTAAATATAAGCCCACATTCCATAAAGCATACAATAACTACACAGGAGGAAGACTAGGGAAAAAAGTGCATAATAAATAATCCAAGAAAAATAGGAAGGGAATGAAGTGAAGACTGAACAAGAAGTCAAGATATACTATTGTGAAATGTTTCTTGCACAAACAAAAAGTGAACAGTGAAGAAGGCTATAGGCATCTGAGCGATGGAATGAGTGTTTCACTGAAAAGGGAGAGAAAGACAGAGACATCCCTAAACAAAATTAATGTATTTGTTTCAGAATTCACAAAGGAAGGAAGACATATGTCAGAAGCAGAGATTAATTTCCCAGGGAGGAAGAAGAAATACTGAAAGAAACCAGGTTCACACCACAAAAAGTGCTCAGGAAGTTATAATGTGTAAAGGCTTTTAAAACTCTAGGACCAGATGGGATACAGCCTAGATTTCTAAAAGGAGGAGCAAATGAGATGGAAGAACCATTAACAGATATATTTAGAAAATGTGAGAGAGCAGGGGAATTACTGATGGACTGCTGAGATGCACATGCATAATACCTTGATGTAGCAGGAAAGATACTGGAATTGTAACAGATTTGTGTTGTACGGTGCTGTACAACTATCAAATGTTGTCATAGCAACATGATTCAATGGAAATAGGGGGGAAATAATACAGGCTGTTTAAGGGTAATTAAGACATGCTTGTTTATAAAAGGGTGAGTGCAAGTCCCCAGCAGGTTTCGTCTGCTCTACAGGGGAAAATAAAGCTCTCTGTGGTCTTTTAAAATCTTACCACCAGGGAACACTAATTAGCAGGTAGATGTTTCATTGAGCAGCTTGGATCCTGAGAGAGGTGACAGTGGGTGGCAGTTTGGTTCAAGAGCAGACTTCCTAAATGGAGGATGAAAAGGGAACAGATGAGAGGGAAGAGAAAGAGACTTTTGTTCTTTTACTTTTTTCTCTTTAATATTTTTTATAATAAAGATTAAAAAGGTGAATGTGTAAAAGTGTGGCCCTCCCAGGGGCTGGGCACAGAACACATCGACAACAAAAACACTTATTACCAGAGACTGAAACCCATTCCCTTTCATGCCCTTCATGGGGTTACACATTTGGAACTAGCTGTCCATCTTCCACATTACAAATGCCCTCCTTATGTAGCCAGAGCAACAAAAGCTGATCCACATTTTGTTGCAAAGTGAAGAGCCCAAATTCAAATGTGCCATGTGCCTGGACCAAGAAGCAGAAGAGTTTGAGGGCACTGTCAGAGCTGGCCCCTGTGAGTCAGTTTCTTCAGTTTTTCAGGGTCATCATCTTGGTCTTGCCCAGCAAGAAAATTGGCCAGGCAGTTCACTTCAGTTACTCAGCACGGGATAGAGAAAATGTACAGTCTCAGAGAAGTCCAAGTCCAGTGCAACAAACAGTGCTGAAGGCAGCAAAGGGTGTACAGCCAGGGGCAGTTCAGGAAGGCATGGAAAAGAGTCTTTTCCACCTTCTCTTCACAGAAAAGACAGGCTGCTGATGCTGCCAGATCTAAATGACAAAGATGCCATGGCCATGTGCACCAGTTGCCACTAGAGGTTACCAATTCTCTTGTTGATGGGTAGCTTATACAGGGTGCACCAGGCTGGGCAGACTTCCTTTAGAGATACTGCCACTAGATGCTGCCTCCTGGTCATGTCAAGGCAGGTGACAGGGACATGAACATAATACACTCTGATTGCCCAAGTGTGCAGTACCTTCCCAGATAGGATCTCTAAATAAATCTCACCACTGTTTTTACTGGACACTAGGAGGAAGAGCAGGGTACCGCACCCACACCTCTCATCACTGTCCATGGTTGGAGAAAAAGGTAGCAACGGGGGAAAGGGGCAGTGTCTAGTGAGCTGCCATCAAGGAAAGCCCATCATGTGTGTAGGTGGTCCTCCAAGGGCAGCAAGTGCATCCATGGGAAAGGCAGCTTTCACTTCAGCCAGGAGGAGCAAAGGAAAGAGGACAGAGTACAGACTCAGTCAGACAGCCAGGGCTTTTGCAGAGAGCTGGGTAGACCAGGCTAATTTGTAGAGGTGTGGGTTAAATTAACAGTGTGCAACTAGACCAAGGAAGCAATGACGCTCCCAAAGGCAAGGCTCAGTGCTCCTTGCTGCAAAGGCAAGTTATGGACCAGGGACTCCTGCCCTCTCAGTTAGAAGTAGGTCTGCTGGGCCCTGATGGGGGACAGAGAGACCTGGCAAGTAAGGAAAAATGTTAAGATGCATTGGGAATTGAAACTGGACATAAAAATGGAGGACGAACAGAAACAGAGAAAAGCAGTAAGACATGGGTGCATCTACATGGGAAATTAAGGCGAAGCAATAAACTCTGGAGCAGTTTCAGCAGGTGTCAGCTGCTCCCAGAAGCAGTGTCTACATGTGTGCCTGGGACAGCAGAACTTTGAGCTGGGACAGAGCAGTCTTGGGCTGGCAGCGGAAACAGGGGGTCAGCCCCAGGCTCCAGGTGACACCATTCAATGGTGGAGAGGCTGGCTGGGGCACAAGGATCAGGCAGGAGTGTGACCTCCGTATGGCTGGGGTGACCAGGTGCAATTTATGCCCGCAGTCCCCATCTATACATGCATTTGATTGCATGTAATGACTCCTCTGTAAGATAGTACTATCCCTGAGTAAATTAGTTTATTGCGCCCTAATACTGGCACACATGTAAACTGTGGTGCTTTATTGTGGAGCTAATTAGTCTACACCTCAGTAAAGTGTATGTGTAGATGCACCTGGTGAAAAGGAAAAAAGATGACCAGTCAGGGGAAAAACAGAAACTGAATAAAAAAAAAATCCTGCATGAAAAGAAAGGGGAAAGAAAACCATGTGTCACAGGTAATTAGGAGAGAGCCAGTTTCAGTGAGCTTGTTATAAATGTAATTATTGGCAATCCCTCATAGCCAAGATTGTCTTCCATGACTGCCTTATCTGTGTATCCAAAGATGGCTGACAAGACCAATCTGAGATCAACAGGTTCTACTGCAATTTTAGCAAATATTTCTGTGGAGTAAGGGGCTCTGGATTTTTTATTTGGTCCACAACACACTGTTTCTGCTGCTCCCACTTTTCCATCTCCTGTGGTTGTTATGAGATTTCAAAGTACTGAGATCCTTGCAACAGACACTTTCTCCATTTGGGGTGGTCCAGGGAGATACATGACTTGATGTCAATGTTGAATTTTTTCAAGTTGGCTTTGAGGATGTCCTTGAAGTGCTTTCTCTGCCTTCCTCTTGAGCATATGCCTTGACTGAGCTGAGAGAATAAAACTTGCTTCAGGAGGCTGGAATTGGACATCTGGATGATATGGCTGGCCCAGCAAAGTTGATGTTGGATGATCATCGCCTTGATGCTCGTGGTGTTTGCTTGTGAAAGGATGCTAATGCTGGTGTATCTGTCTTCCCACTGGATTCAAAGGATCTTTCACAGGCAGCGTTGATAGTATTTCTCCAGTGACTTGCGGTGTCTCCTGTACATTGTCCACGTCTCAGGTCCAAAACATACAGTGGAGATTGCAACCACTTGATAAACCATGAGACTGGTTTCGAATCTGATATCACAATTTTTGAAAACCCATTTCCTCAGTCATCTGAAGGCTACACTTGCACATTTGAGGCGATGTTGGATTTCTTTGATGTCAACTTTCTGCAAGAGATGACTTCCAAAATACAGGAAATACTCAACGTTCTCTAGAGTATCACTGGAGATGAGGACTGCTCATTAAGAACTTGCTGATGGAGGATCTTAGTCTTCTGAATGTTAACCATCAATCCCACTTTCTTGTATGCTTTGGTAAAGCCATCAACAATTGCCTGAAGTTCTGCTTCTGAGTAAGCACACACTACAGCATCACCAGCATACTGAAGCTTGATGATTGAGGTCAGAGCAGTCTTGGTTGGCTCAGAGTCAGGTGAGATTAAATAACCTACCATTAGGGCTGTGTGAAGCTTGTCACTGATTTGATTCAGAAGATATTTGGCCCAATTCGGCAGCCAAATCTCCGAATCCAAATTGAATCAGGAGACCCATTAATCTCTCCGAATCGAATCAGAAGCAATTGACAATTTGGACATAGACACAGCTTTGTGTGTTTTTTCTACATACCTCAAGGTACCAGGCGGCTCATGAGCGCTGAGATAGTGGGGTGAATGGAGCATCCCATGGGAGCATGGGAGGGATCCCTAGCACACTTGGTGGTGGACCCAGAAGTAGATCAAAAGCAGTTCAAGTCCACTTCCCGGTTTGCCGCAAGGGACCCCTCCTCTGCCCCCCAGCTCAGCGACTGGTGCCTCCTGGGTCTGGGGGGTACCTGGGGTCTCCCCATGGCCAATTGCTGACCTGGGGGGTGGGGGGGTCCGCCACCGAGCATGCGGGGGGACCCCCCGTGCTCCTATGGGATGCTCCATCTGTCCCACCCTCTCAGTGTTCACGAGCCATGCCTAGTACCTCAAGGTATGTAGAAAAAAAAAAAAGCTGTGTTTATGGCCGAATTACTGATTCTCCAAATCAGAATCGAATCTTCAGATTCAGGTTTGGCCAAATCAAGTCAGAACAGTGATCCAAATCAGTGAATTGAATCACTGTCCCCCAAAATTGGGCTGAATCCAAATTGAATGCAACCTGCTTCACGCACCCCTACTTACCATCCATTCAGTAGTTTAGTTCCATTCTGACTGGAAGCTTGCTGGTGGTCAGAAGTAGCATAGTGATAAGGAATATTGAGACGAGTATTGGAGTAATGACACGGCCTTGCTTATCTCCAGTCCTAACCTCAAAGGGATCTGTGATAGATCCATCACTGAGAACCTCCACTTGCATACCATCATGGAGCAGACAAAGAATGGTGATGAAATTTGGTGGGCATCCATACCTCCGAAGGATACTCCACAGCACTTCGCAGCTGACAGAGTCAAAGGCTTTCATAAGGTCAAAGACGACCTGGTAGAGAGGTTTATGTTGTTTCTGGTATTTTTCCTGTAGCTGATGAGCAGTCAGTTGTGCCTCTTGATGCCCTAAACCCACACTGAGATTCCAGGAGGAGTTCTTCAGCAAGAGGAAGGAGATAGTTCACAAAGGTTCTTTCAATGATTTTTCCCTCTGTAATTTCCACAGTTGAACCTGTCTCCTTCCATGAAGATTGTCATGATCATGGCAAAGGTTATCTGGGATTTCCTCGTCATTCAAGATCCTTAAGATGAGGGCATGGAGCTGTGATGTAAGCTCCTCTTCCCCCTGCTTGACGATTTCAGCAGGGATTGCATCTGACCCAGATGCTTTGTCATTCTTCATCTGCTTGATGGCTTTCCTCACTCACTTCATCAAGAGTTGGAGGGATTCTGAGATGATCTCTGACTGGGTGTTGTGGGAGAGAACTCAGAACTCATTAACAGAGTCTCAAATGAGGTCTTCAAAATGATCCTTCTAACAGGCGTTGATGACTCCCCTTTCCTTGATCAGATCTCCTCCATTTTTAGGTCTCAAGGAGGTTGGTCCCTGAGTGCTTGGAACGTACATGGCTTTGGTGGCACTAAAGAAACAGCACATATTGTGGATGTCAGTGAGATGTAGAATCTTCTTTGCCTGGTCTTCCCACCATCTGTTCTCTATATCACTGGTTCTTTTTGGACTTCTACCTTGATTTGTTGATGATTCAGTTTTGTTTGCTTGGAGTTGGTGTCATTCTGCCAAACACAAAAGGCCTTGTGCTTGTGGTTCATCAGCTCTTATCTCCCAGTTATTCTCATCAAACCAGTCTTTGTGTTTCCTGGGAGAGAATCCAAGTGTCTCTTCGCAGGTGCTGATAATAGTGGACTTGAAGACACCCCAAGTGCTGCCAACTTTCTCCCACTGGTGTTGATCAGAATTTGTCACTTTTTCTTTGATGTGCTGGTGGAAGAGGTCTTGCTTGAATGGGTCCTTGAGTCCTTCGATGTTAGCCTTTCATCAGTATCACTCCTGCTACAGCTGTTATTTGGGAGCTAGTTTGAGTGACATAACTGAGTGGGTGAGTTGGTGATCGGTCCAGCAATTGTCAGCTTCTAGTGTAGCTTGAATGTGGAGAACATATTTGCTATCCTGGGCATGAAAAATGATATTGTCAATCAAGTGTCAATGCTTAGATCATGAGTGTTGGCATGATGTTTGGTATCTGTTTTTTGTGGTGGAACAATGTATAAAGGTACTGTCATAAAAGCTAAGGCAAACATATAGGTACCACTACAACAGGCACTGTACAGAAATATATTAAAGATCAAATACATTTTATTAGGACATTATCATTTTAATAAATTGTTTCCCTGTTAGATAGAAAGTTGGGAACAATCACAGAACATTTTTTGTACTCTAAAAGCTTACATTAATATATATAAGCTTTTATATATGTGTAATATATATAAGCATATATATATGTGAAGGCTACTGGGAATATAAATGCAAATAAAGCTTACATTAAGTTAAACCTTAAATATTGAATTTTTGCAACTTCTTTACTCAATATAACTGGAGGCTTTAGAAGACACCAATTTATATCTGGTTAGCAAAGAGCGAAAGCTCACATACATACTGGCTGCAATAATGGATCTGTACAAGAAACAGGCAGAAAGATGGTTTGTATTTGTTAAGCCAGTGCAAAAGTGGCCCATTATACAGAGAACTGGTCTTTAAGCTGGATTCTATTCTTAGTTTTAAAGGCTAGCAATTATATTATTGAAAGGGAGTCTTATTCAATATCAGTTTTGGAACTAATACAGTTCCTCAAAATGAGTAAGATAAACTTACTTATTTCTTTAAGACTGTGGAGATAATAGGTAAAAAATTAAT
>NW_005841944.1:762144-786982 GCF_000455745.1 Alligator sinensis | reverse complement strand
GAAAGAGTAAAGCAAACCTATATGAAAGGAAAGAAGAGATTTGGTTACTCCTCTAATATGGAAGCATTGATAAGTGACAGAGGCTGGGAAAAGAATTAAAGGATTTAATGCCACCTGTTCTAGAAAGCTGTTGATCAGGCTGTAACTACAAATAGTTAAACCTACTTGTGGAAAAGACTTACCTGCTGAAGCTGGGAGGCAGCGGGACGCTGCACCGGGAGACGAGCGTGGAAAAAGTGAAACTGTGGCGGACAGAGCTGCCACAGCAGAAGTTCAAAGAGAAAAAAAACAGATGAGCTGGAAGGAGCCAGAGATAGCTCCCGCATCAGTGTGGGCACATTTTTTTACGTGCCTACCAGGGCTGACTGGCCGGCCGAATGCCCAGGGCCAAGATAAAAGGCCCAGTGGAAGAGCAGCAGGAGGGGGGCAGGAAGAGAAACCCCCAGCCGGTCCAGGGGGACAGGAGCATGCCCACAGTCCCAGGGAGGGGACCTGGTGGGCACCCCAGGACAAGGAGGCCTCGGGGATCCATGGCCAGCATGAGCCAGGGGAGCCACCCACGGAGCCACAGTGGGCACTGACCAGCACCACTGAAGACTGGGGTCCGGTGGGACCCAACAGCACCTTAAAACAGATGCCACCAACGGATGGTAAGGACCCCATCCAAGAAAGGGACGATGCGACGGGGAATGAGACAGTGCCAAGGACAGACAATGCCTAAACAGGAAAAAGGGGGGCTGCAGAAGACATTCAGGGAAGGAACACCACCGACTGACTGCGGCCATCAGACCCTATGAACTCGAGCATTGAAGACCATCCGGGACATCACCCTCGATGACGCAAGTGGTAACATCGTGGTTGGCGGTAGGCGGGGTGTAGGGGAGGCGGAGCCCCACACAAAAGGGAGTGGAGGAAGCAACCAAGGTAAGGCTTCAGGGGGGCAGGACCAAACATCGTCCTCCCGATTCAAACAAATTAATCAAAGACGTGGCAGGCGAGGCCCCTGGGGAACCACCCCAAAGTCACTTGGTGACTAGAACGTCCGTCCCAAGAAGCCACGGCAAGGTTCGAGAGGCATCCCCACCCACAACGTACCGGGGAGAGGCATGGGAGGTTACACTACTCTCTATCTAATCTCTATGTAGAAAGTAAAATAGGGATTTTGGAGCAGGGACATTATACAACACAAATAAGAATGTTCCTTTCTTGAGCCTGAACAGTCACCAGTCTAGACTAATGACCTTAAACAAAACAAAGGGGGTAAAATGAAAATCAAGGTTTCTGCCATATCTCTGTACTGAGATTGTTTGAAAATTGTAAAAGATAATACCATTTTAATCTTTTCTACATAGCTGTCTAAAGACTATTGGAATAGTCACTGTAATCAATACAGCTAAGGTACTGTGAATAGTATATGCCTAGAACCCATTCAGGGATGAATGGAGGAATAACTACAGGCAGTCACTGGCAGATTGAAAAAAGTACCAAAGCAGACTGATGAATCCCATACCTTGGGAATGTAACATCTGAAAAATTATGATTTAAATAAAGAATGTCTTCATGTACTCATCAGAGGGATCACTCATGTGTAATCTGTTAGTTGGGTTAGAGTAACTAACTAGAAGATTGGCATAACAAAGATAAAGAAACAACTTTATGGGACCTTAAAAATGTTTTTGAAACCATCAGCCTCAGAGTTGGTTCAGCCTGGAGCAGAATTTTTATTATTATATAAAATTTGTTTTACTTAGTATTTTACAACTTTTAGGTTATAACGGCATAAATAACTACAATGCTTCTACTACCCAAGGTAGCTTGATTATCTCTATATGGCACTGACTTGTGAGGTACAGATATACCATATTTCATTTGTCACCATTCTAGGATGTAATATTTTCTGTTGCAGAAATGTTACATATTGTTTAAGATTGTCCTATACTAAATATCCTCTCCCCTCCCTCCCCACCATAAAATTCAGGGAGCTATAGCTCACTAAATAGATTTCCATCATTTACCTAATGACACCAGAAATTTTATTCATATTGTGTAGGAAAACAAATTAATTTGTATTATTTACTCAAAAACGATATTTTCTTTTACAACAAATAGTATTACATACAAGGCAAAAGTACACTGAGATATACTTGGTTAACTAGAAAAAAATTAGCCATTTCAATGCATCAATCCCATTGGAACAGCAACATTCTTTTAAGTGAGTTTTCATTTACAATTATGTGTTTATTCACAAGCAAGACAAGGCTCTTTGGGTATATGTGATATCTTTTATTAGACCAACTAAATAGTTCAAAAAATTGTTCTTTGCAAGCTTTCAGGTAAAAATGCCCTTCTTCAGGCATAGGGAAAGTCTGTTGGTTTCTGCGTGCTTTCCCAGGAAGCCACACAAACACCAACAGACTTTTCCTATGCCTGGAGAAGTGGCTGTACCATGCAGAGAATTGGTCTGTATGGTCCTGGGAAAGCACACAAACACCATCACTTTCCCCATACCTGAAAAGGTGCATCTGTGCCCAAAAGCTTGCAAAAAACATTTTTTCCAACTATTTAGTTGGTTTAATAAAAGATATCACATCTACCCAAAGAACACTGTCTGCCTATGTTCTTAGATCAACACGGCTACAATCAACAACCCTATTCACAAGGGGTAATACATTTCATATTTTTTACATTATATGCTACTGTGCATAATACTCCAGACTTCACATCTGAATTAAATACACCAGATCATTTAACAAACTGATTCCATAAGCAAACTAAACCTGTACATTTCTTTGACTAGGTACAGACATTACACTTCTACCCATATGAGTGATCAGAAACTGATCTATACCCATAACAGTACAGAAGTTCAGCACACAAAACTGATCTATAACCAAAACAGAACAGAAGTTCAACACAAATAGACTGGTTTAAAAATGAGGGACCCAGTCTAAGATTTGCCCCTCCCACCAAAGGACAAACACGTGTTCTTTTTGCTACCAATCTAAACTATACTCCTGACAGAAAACCACGCAACTTAGGATCAATTCTTCCTCAGCCTTCCTGAATGTCTGTACCTAGCCTTTGTATACATCTGCAGTACATCTTTAAAAGGTAAAATAAGATGTCATAATATAAGATTTTTGCCACCTAAAGCATTACAAATTTACTGTTGCAAAGTCACACACAGAGACCGCTACCATGAAACATATTGCTTATTAAAAGCATTCTGCAGAATGAGGGTTCAAAGCTGTTTTGTATCTCTAACACATTTATAAATAAAAAGAAAGGCACTCTCCTATCATATCTTTAAGATTCCTCCTTGCAGTTCTAAAGTAATGATGTGCAATAGGGATGCTGTAGTAAAAAAATTATAAGACACTATTTTGACTTCAACAAAATATTGCTCAAATTTATCCAAGTTTGTGACAAAGCCTGCCAACCAGGAAGGTCCTGAAACTTGCTTGGTTTCCTACTATCTTGCCCACCTGATTCCTCTGCAGCCCAGGTTCCCAGCCTGCCTAGAGCTCATGGCCAACAGACAGAATCGTGACTACTTGGAAGCTTGGGCCCTTGCAGAGCTGGGTGAAACATGCCTGTTCTGTTTCATGCTAAACTTCAAAAATTCAGGTTTTTTTCAAATTATTATAGAACAAAATTTCAAACCCTTAAAATCCTCAAATTCTTGTTCTTCATTTTAATATTGTGAGCATTATTCTTTTGCAGCTATTTTTAAGAACTATAATAAATTACGTATCACAGGACGTGACTACATGAGATGCTTTACTGCACAGTAGAGCTAATTATTGTATTGTAAGCATCACCATCTACACATGATGACCCTTACTGTGCAGTAATTTCCTCTACTCAGCAGTTAATTTGATCCTGCTCCTAGTCAGCCAGGAAGCAGGGAGTGGGAGATTGCTCCCTAACCCCTGGAGCTGCCTGCTGCTGGGGTGGGTATTGCCACCAGACCCTGGGCAGAGACAATATACCCCTGCCCTGGCAGCAGGGAGCTCCAAGCCCCTGCTCCGCAATTGTGATCATGGAAAAGGGGATGGAAGCTTGTTCCCAGCCCCCGCTCTGCAATCACAGAGCAAAGTCTGGGAACAAACTTCATGATCATGGAGTGGGGGTTGGGTGCTCCCTGCGTGAGAAGAGTTCCCCATCCAGCCTGGAACCAGCTGGGACCTGTCCCTGACCAGGACAGTTCCTGGCCAGACCTGGGCTGCGTGGAAAGTCTGCAAGTGCAGTGTGGAGGTGGCTGGGGACTCTCATTTTGGGCAGTCCCCAGCCAGCTCAGGGCTGTATGTGCAGACTTTCCTGTGCAACCCAGGGCTGGCTGGGAACTGTCCCAGTCCAGGGCAGGTCCCAGCCCCATGTCCCAATCGAGTGATCAAGGCATGGGGTTTGGAAAGCACTGCAGAGGAGGGGCAGGTCCCAGCCCCCTGCCCTGATTTGCCGGTGGGGCAGCTAGCAGAGATCACACAGCTGGGTGGGGAATCCCTGCCAGGCAGTGACTCACTGCTAGCTGCCCCACTGTGGATTGGGACAGGGGGCTGGGACCTACCCCTCCCCTGCAACTCTTTCCAAGTCCTCTGCCCCCAATTGGGAAGCCAGGGCCAGGAGCTCCCTACTGCAATGCAGGGGGATACTGTCCCCACCCAGGCTCCAGTGGTGGAGTTCATCCTGGCAGCAGGCAGCTCCCCGGGCCAGAAAGCAATCTCCCAGCCCCTGCCAGAAGACAGCTGTCTCCTGACCCCATGGTCTCTCCCAACCCCTAGCACCCAGGGGGAGTCTAGAGCTCCCCCTGCCTAATACAGGGAGCTGGCATGGGGCTGGAAGGGGTGGGAGCAAACTGCTACCAGAAGCAGCATATCAGCTCCTGAATCCTGCACATGTAGATGCCTGCCCAGCATCTGCCCTGCCCACTTACAAATGTAATTTACTCTATAGTAAACTCACCTCACAGCATTTACACATGTAGACGTGACCACATATGCTTTGTTTTTCTGGCATTATTTGAAAAAGATGCAACAGAGGAGCATCTCTACTGCCCTGATAAGACTGGTTTGCTAAAATGCCACCAATGAAAGAAAACACTAAAGCAACAGCTATTACAGGGAGTAAACTGCTGTCACAACTGGACTGTAATCACTAACCCAATGATAACTTCAACTGGAAAAAGAAACCATAAAAAAGAAGGTGACTGTAGCATTATGGGCCAATTTCAGTCTTCAGATACCTTTACAGAAGAGATCAGAGTATAGAAATATCTGCTGTAGAATGATAAAGTCAAATTATCACAGCTCTTAAAAAAGAAATCTGCAGAATATAAAAAGGAAGACAGGCAAGAAAAGAGTGAGACTGAATGAAAGGATGTTAACCAGATGACTTAGATGGGCAAGCGGGTTTTGCCAGCATGACTGAGCGAAAAGCACAAAGAACGATTTTACCACTTCTATAACCTTGACCAAAAAAGTCAGTAAAAATGAGGTGGAATGAGTACAGGAAAATGGCTGGGAGTAAATTAATATTAGAACATGGCTCCACATTTTACATTTTTCCCTGGCCCATGTAAACCTCAACTATTACACTACATAAGAATATAGTCCTTTAACCAAATGCATCCATTATACAATCTGGATAAAATTACAGCAGGTAATAATTTAGCTCCTTGTTTTAAAGTCAAGTTCACCAGAACTTAGGCTATATGTTCACAGTTAAACTTCATGGAAAATTGCAACAGTACTAACACAGACTGAAATTCAATTTACTTAATTCTATAATAGGAACATATAACCTTCACACATGAGCAAACCCAGGAATGGGTGTGACAACACAGTCATACCCACCTTTGGCTGTGTGCTGCATGCACACTGAGCTCACAAAATTAACCAGTATTTCAGAGTACTTTTTCAGTACTCCTGCCCAGAGTTTTTCCAAAGTCTCCACTTTGAAGCAACTCTGAGAGCACTGCTGCTATTTTCTTCTCCCATTTGCTTCTCCCCTCTCTGGACAAAGGCAGGAAGGAGAGGATGAGAGAGGCCAAATATACAGCTCCTGCTTTCATGCAGCTCAGGAAGCCTGGGGCTGCACATGGCCTCTGTTTGCTTGTCCCCTCTTTTTCTATGCTGCTGAATTCAGAGGGTGGGGAGGAGAAGTAGGAAGGGAAAAAAGGTGAACAGCAGCAGAGAGATGGCAATGAGGGAAAAAAAACTTGTTACTATTATGAATAGGAAGAAAGAGTAGGAGAAGATTATTAGAGGAGAAAATGAAAAAAAACCCTGAACATTTAGGATCTAATTCACAAAAAGGAATAAATGGCAAGGTTGACCAACAATTACCTTGACACAGGCCTCCAAAATTCTGAGAAATCACCCATGCTGAATTTTCAAATGTTTGGACCGTGAGTTCTCATAATGCCAAATTCATTCCATTCATCCATTATAGCGGATGAATAGCGGACAATAAGATGAATATGAGTCAGCAGTGTGCCCTTGTTGCCTAGAAGGCTAACAACATACTCGGCTGCATTAGTAGAAGCATTGCCTGCAGATCAAGGGAAGTAATTCTACCGAACTATTCTGTATTGGTGTAGCCACATCTGGAGTACTGTGTCCAGTTTTGAGACCCCCACTACAGAAAGAATGTGGACAAGTTGAGAGAGTCCAGCAGAGGGCAATGACAATTGTTTGGGGGCTGGGGCACATGACTTCTGAGGAGACGCTGAGGTACCTGGGCTTATTTAGTCTACAGAAGAAAAGACTGGGGGAGGGAGGGTGGGATTTGATAGCAGCCTTTAGCTACCTGAACGGTGGTTCCAAAGACGATGGAGCTAGACTACTCTCAGTGCTGACAGATGACAGAACAAGGAGCAATGGTATCAAGTTGCAGCAACGGAGGTTTAGGTTGGATATTAGGAAAAACTCTCACTAGGATGGTGGTGAAGCATTGGAAAAGGTTACCTAGAGGAGAGGTGGTGGGATCTCCATCCTCGGAGGTTTTTAAGGCCTGGCTGGACAAAGCCCTGGTTGGAATGATCTAGTTGGGGATGGTTCTGCTTTGATCTTGGGGTTGGATTAGGTCCCTTCCAACCCTAATTTTCTGATTCTATGATCTATGTTTGTGTGCACTAAGAAAATTTCAGTGGAGTTCAAGCCTGCCTCCTGTTCTGCTAATCCAACTTTTGTGGGCACAATGTCAAAAGCCACTATATTAACAAATGTTGACAAATATTAACAATTTTAAAATTTCATTTATTGTAATACAAATGCCTAGTTCCATGATCTTCAGACACTGGTATCCTATTTTGGATGCTTCGGTTTATTTTTCAAACAGAAGTACCTGCAGCCGATTTGTTTTTCTTTTCTTTTTTTTTTCCATGGAGATTTTGGACTGAATATTATTAGATTTCTGGAAAGGACAGTTTATCCTTGAACTCAGTTTTATTGGTAACAATTGCCTGCATGGTTCTTTTTTTTCCCATTCTTTATGATTAGTTCTGTAAAGATGAGCCTGTTTATGCTTGTTAATGTTACAGTTCTGGGTCCATATAACTATTGGCATGGCTTACAAATTATGACTCCAAAGGGCTGGGAATCAGGCCCATAAAGCATAATGTTTGCCTGTTTTCTATGTGCTTGTCTTAATGTGAAATCTCAAAAAAAAAATTAAAGGAACAAAAGAACAAAACTGTGCCATAGTAATTAAGGAAAATGAGACATTTAGATGAGTCCAAAAATATAAACCTTGAATAACATGGATAAGTAGAAAGCCCACAAATTTCTAGCTGATCATGTTGATTTATCTAGTTAATGTTAGTATAAAATTGCTATACATGCTAATTTGCAGAAGGTTTTCTAGAACCTCTCTCTCTTTTATTAGATATTTTGTTTGTAATGGTAATCATTAGCTTAGGTTCATTTAATGAAATTATGGTCTGCATCATTTTTTTGAAACGTGGAAAAGTTGTTCTGAAAGCATGAATGTTATCTTGTCTGCACACTTGTTTTATATAGGCATGACTTACAATATGGTAGAATAATACTCCAAAAGCATTAATTGCAACAGGGATCATTTTCTCATTAGTCTTCTCAAAGCTTTTAACTCTGCTAAGACATCCAACAGAAAAGACAAATGACCACCATAGGAAAAAAATTCTAAAAAATGTAAAAGCCAGTTTTCAGTGTCATTTTTACAGAGCTCTCCCAGCAGCTCACCAAGCATACAAAAGAATATATAATTACATTGAAAAGGATTTTTAAATCGTAAATATAAGGACCCAAGAATCAACTTCCCCTCATGTCTGGGTTAATTTCAAGCAGCATGCACTTAAGCAGGAAAAAAAAGGAGAACACATGTGGATAGAAGGTAGTAGTCAATATTTAAACATATAGAGTTACTGTAAAAGTGTTCTTAATGCTCTCTTTTGAAGATTTAGCCATTTTTAATTTAATATGATATGAAGCGTATTGCTTTTTTTCCAATTTAACAAAATGATACATTAGGCCACAGCCTTAAACCTGGGGCCTTGGTTTGGCCAACATGGCTGCTCATCTCAACCTGCCACCCTATGGATAATTACCCAGACTGGTCAAAACCAGACTGAAGCATCCAGTAGGGCCAAACCCTCCACCCATTCCCTGGCTAAGTAAAGACATTCAAATAGCCTGAGGCAGAATCAATCTAAGTTATGCAGTTTTCTGTAGGCAGGCATAGTTTAGGTCAGTAGCTAACAGAGTACACATTTGTCCTTTGGTTGGCAGGGAGGGAGCAATCTTAGACCGTATTCTTCCATTTTTAAACCACTATATATGCTGAACTTCTGTTCCGTTACAGATATAGACTGTTTTCCAATCACTTATACCAGTAAAAGTGTAAGGTCTGTACCTGTCCCCTGTCACCTGAGCAACTGCCCAGGGTCAGCTAACCTTTCACTCCCCCACATAAATCCCTGACCTGGAACAGGAACTGTCCAGGCAATAGGGCTCAACCTGTCCCATGCCTACTCTGCTGCACCCTCTGGCTTGCTCCTAGACTCTGCTCTCTGACTGACCTGGTGGCTTCCTGACTCATCTCATTGGTAACCAAGCTCTCCGTCTGCTCCTTCAATGTCCTCAACTTCACTTGGCTCTAGACTCCACCCTTTGACTGATCACTTGCCTCCCCGTCCTGGTCTCTCCCTTCAGTCTACTTGCCAATCCTGACCCTGGTCAGTACCTTCATCCCAGGGTGGCCACAGACCTGGCACCCGTGTCACACCATGACAATATGAAGTTACTATTTCAGCCCCCCAAAAGTGCAGCATTTATCAGGGTGGATAAAAATCAATAATTTTTTTAATCATTTTTTTAAACTTTAACTACAATTTTAATTTATTTTTTAAAAATAAACCATCTTAAAATGAAATTTGAATTTAAAATAATAGTCTAGTCTACTAAAAGCTCTAGAGTCAAAGGCTGACTTTCTTCTATACAAGAATAAGGGGAGAAACACCAAATTTTGAGATCAAGCACTAAAAATATGGTACAATATTTCATGTATTAGGGGCTTACAGGGTCTATTCTACTAGATGCAAAGGATCAGCAAATTCATCACAAGTATTGGAACCTGGTCTCTGACTCCAGCAGACACCATCATAAATGCTCCTTGATCAGGATTATCCACTGAGCCCATCTGGATGATATAAAACTCCTGCTCTGATTAGCTTAGCTCTCAAATTATGCATATTTCTGACACTGCACTCATAAATGGAGGCTTAGTCTCCAGCTCATGGAAAAACAACCATCTGCTCAGTAACTACCAACTTCCTTGCTTCTGAATGATTCTGGGTACTTCAGTTAAATGACTTTGGTTACTCTCTGAATATGTACTGAGAGGTAAACATTAACTTCTCAAGTGTTATCCCCATGCCTCTAAACTAAAATACTGCAGCACACAAGGCCAGGGGGTTACAATAGCAGAAGTCATGGATTGTTAAGGGGGGGTGAGGTTTGGGGGACTTTGGGGGTGCGAGTGAGGGAAAGGATGTGGTGGATTACATCTCAGGAAGAACAAGTCTTGGTTTGTTGTTAATTTGTGTGCAGGATGGAGAGGAAGCAGAGTAAGGAATGTGTGCAACAGAAATGCTGGAATCAAGACAGCGAAGGAAAAGGAACAACATTCTGTAGAGAATAGGCTAGTCTTGATTTCAACACCTGGAAACTGGAAGAAAAAATTATCATGGCTGCAGGTTGCAATAAATAAACTTACTGTGGAATATTTTCAAGAAATTCCTGTGCCACTGGGAAAAAAAGGAACACATGTCAAATACAGAGTACAAAAAAGATACGCAAAGCTTGGTAGCCTGTATGAAGCAACATTATGAATAAATGCTTCTCAGACAGCAATGACCTTGAAGATATGTCTGAGCCATCTGAATCAACTGGTTAGTAAACTTACTATTTTGTAATCATTATTATGGACTGTCTACCATGTATTACAAGGCTGGTAAATGACAAATTTATGACAATGTTAGTTATTTTCAGTGGATTATTTATGAATTTCAAAATGTTTGTGTTGAAAACATAATGCATATGCTAGTTTGTGGGAGTATATGTCAAGTATACATTTTTAATATTATCCCTGCACTTCTGAAATGAGTTTTATTGCTCAGTGTAAGCAAATATAGGTAAAAATAGGGAAAAAAATATCCAGTGTAGGTATCTAGGTAAAAATATCCAGCGCAGAATAGCATTTCAATAGGAATGTATGAATTTTAAATAATTTTTCAAGCTGTTTTATATAGATAAAAAGCGTTTAAATAGAAGAAAATAACCTTTATGATTTAGTGAATATTTTCCCTCTAGAACTGGGTTTGGAAAAATTATATAATTTTAAACACTGGTTAAAAAACATTTCCTATAGAAAGGATCTTTCATTTATAATCTCTCGCTCTCTTTTTGTAACTAATGCACTGAGTAATACTCAGTTACTTTTTAACCATTTTTTCAGGGTCCAGTTTAGATGTAAGAAATTATAAACTTCTATAATCTGCAATGTCGGCAACTTCAGGATTATCTACTGGTACCAGCAGCAGTACTGTAATTAAGTATACCTCAGACAGTGAATTACCTGTATCCAAAAAAGACTTTATTCATTATTATGTAAAACAATGGATGAGTTCATATTCAGGACCGATGAAATCTAGCAAGGCAACACAGATGAAAAGATTGCTCAGTTCATTGATGCAACAAATTCTCCATTTCATCTGATATGGCTTCATCATCATGACCAGATTATACTTCACCCAGCAGAAGAGATATTGCTGGAAGGCTTCTGGATACAGGGGATGAGAAGGAAATTGACAAGTTCACAAAAAACATTGAAGGGAAAAGTGGTAAGTTGGGTCTTGATGGATAGAGCAACGTAGACAATGACCCAGTAATGTATGCTTGTGTAACAACAGATGATGAGATTGTTTCTCTCACACAAGCAACTAATGCATCAGGAAATGTCTATACTGAAGAATTTTTAAAAGTAGCAGCAGTAAAAACTACAACAAACTGTGAGTAAAAAATTCAAGTGCCATGTGCGTATGCCACAGATAATGCTGCAAGTGTATCAAAATGAGAAGAGACTTAGAAGATAATAAAACAAACCTGAAACTTATAGCATATGGGTGCAGTGCTCATTTGATGCATCTTTTAGCAAAAGATTTAAATAACCAGGAATAAAGGAAAATCCAGGAAAACAAATCCAGGAATAAAGGAAAATATTTTTGAAATTGCAAAACACTTCTCTAATAGCCAGTTTGCATCAGCTTCATGGAAGCCAAGCTAATTCTCCCCCAAGGGGTATGACAGAATTCAGTGGTTGACTGCTTTGAACTGTTTATTAAAATCTGGCCTATTCGGATGACCATCTGTGAAGAAAATTATGACAAAATTAATGGAAGTATCACAGCTAGAGTAGTCAACATTGAACTAAGGAGAAATGTAGAATATATGCTGACTACCCTAAAACCTATTTCTATAGCCTTGAAAAAACTACAGAAAGATTGCTGCTGTACTGCGGATGCTGCTGGAATTTGGAAAGAACTTCAAGAAACATTAAAGCAAGAAACACCCAAGAGCAAAGTTAAATTACAGGCAATAAAGAAACGGATGGAACAAGCACTTACTCCACCTCATTTTCTTGCCAGTAATCTTAACACAAAGCACCAGGGTAGATGCCTAACTGCCAAAAATGCTGTTATGGCATGGGCATCTACTAATCACCCATCATAATCAATTTGAGGGCTAGAGGTGAACCATTCAAGCAGTACGTGTTTGCTGAGGATGTTTTAAAGAAAGTCACACAACTGAACTGGTGGAAGCCACTAACAAAGCACCTGGAACCAGAGTCTGTTGAAGTGCTAAACCAGCTTTTACCAACAGTAGTCTCTTCTGCACGTGCAGAAAAAATATTTTCTTCATTTGGACTGGCTCATTCAAAGCAGGAAAATTGATTGGGAATTGAAACAGCCAAATAGCTTGTTTTTCTCTTCCAATCTATGAATAGAAAGGGTGAGAAGGATGAGACTTATTAGTTCTAAAAACATGAAACGAGGTAAAAGTTTTCAAAATAATCTAGGTAAAAAAAAATGACTCTCTCATTTAAAAGAGAATGAGGAGAGGAGGAACTTGAGCTCAAATGACTTTCACATGGACATTTTCAAAAATTTTCCCCAGAGTGACCTGAAATAAATGGTTTCATTCATTAATCACAGTTCATACTTCCAATGTTATAACAACTGTTAATACTAGTATTTAATAAATTAATTGGCTCTAAATGTGCACCTTTTTTTTTATATAAAAAGTTTCTGTATCCAAAAGATTCAATTTTTGTTTAATAAATATGAAGTGATGGCTTAATGAAACTTGCCATCCTAATGCAGCTTGATACAAAAAGGATAAAAAATTAATCGTCTAGTGAATAAGAAATATATATGTCACCATGTTATAGCATACTAAACATAGGATTTCTAATAATCTAGGCTGCGTGTCTGTGTGTGCGCGTACACATGCATGAACCTAGAAAATATGTACCAACTACTATAAAAATTGTCTTTAGTTGTAAATCAACATATTTTAACTGTTAGACCAACCAATAAAAATACACCTTTCTTTAAAAAATAAAAAAACAAATACAGTGGGAAAGTTGATAAAAATCAATTATTTGAATTGGGATTTTGATTTGCTGATTTAAATCAATCCACACCGGCAACATTATGATTGCATATTGGAATAAGTAGAAACCTTTGCCTTCTCAATTCCCTTGGACCAATGTGTACACGGGCTATGATTTTAGTCTAATCGAACTGCATTGTTTTCTATAGGAGGAAGAAGCCAAAATACCTTTGAGGACATAGGCCTGGAACAATAATTCCGTAAATTTTGGTATGATATTAAAACTAATGTGTATTCATTCATTCTTTTACTGATATATGCACAGGCTAAAAATAAATAAGCACAAGGGAATACAGTTTTAAGAATGAATCCCATCATGCTGAGAATCTCAACGATACTTTCTCCTCTTAAATATTATTGCTGCTGTGAGGCAGGATAAATTTGGCATCTTCATAACAGCAAAGCTCTCAGGCATAGCAGATTAAGCAAACATTCCACATTTCAGGACAATTACGCTTCTTGTTCCACTGAATTGCCAAGTAAGGCAATGTTTCTTGGCCATAAGCAAGATTCCCCATTCCAAGTACTCTAAAGCCTGGGAAAATGCAAAGAACTAGGAGCAAGAGTTCCAGTCTCAGCTCTGCTGTTCATATTTCTGTATGGATCACAGCCCCTATTACTGGGCAAAGTCTTATATCCCACACTAAAAGGCACTCAATCACTGTTTTATAAATATAATAATTGTAGGTTAATTTAGGCAGAGCAAAAAATGTATTCAATGGTCCTTGTACAGGGCGCCAGGCCAGGGCCACACCTTAACGTCCTTGTACAGGGCGCCAGGCCAGGGCCACCCCTTCCCAGCAGCCTGCCCCTCTGTCTAGAGCAGTTTGCCCTGCCTCACTTACCATGACTTGCTGGTTAATAAAGAGGATGTAATGTACGGGAGGCTGCCCATTTTAGGCCCTGATGCCAAGGACATTATACACGCCTCCAACCTTCCCTTACTGTGGTCCCATGCCTCACAGAAGGCATCATCAGTTGATAATAGCTCCGGCCTAAGGCCAAGCCAAACTCTGCCCCTTGCTAGGCCTCTTTCATTCATCCTAGCACACCACCCTTTACAAGGTCTCACTCAGACCACCTACTCTCACTGGGCCTCTTGCACTCCATCCCCCTCTCACTGGGCCTCTTTCGTACCACCCTTCACTGGGCCACTCTCAATCTGCCTTGCCCCATGCCTTCCATTCTGCACATGCCTTCGAGCTTACCTACCCTTGCTCTAACTGGCAGCCTTTTCAGACCACCCCTACCCAGACCTCACTCTACATTGGTACCAGCCTCATACCTCACACCCAGCTGAACTCAGCCTCTAGTCCCGCACCGGCAACTCATATATGTTCTTCTGGGGGATGGCCCCTGTGCAGCCCTTCAGGTTGCCCATCAACCCTACTCCACACACCCCTGGTGCAGCTCTTCAGGTCTGTCCATGCAAACCTTACTCTACACCCTCCTGACACAACTCTTCAGGCCACCACCATATACCATGCTCTGTGTGGGCCTCCTGGGGCTATTTCCCCCTCTCTATCTGGGGCCTCAGGGGTCATACATCTCCCCTCATGGGGCTCAGCTGTGCTTGGCCCCCCCACATTGTCTATTCCTACTCATAATTACCAACTGAGTAGTGGGGGCTGGGGTTATAAGGTGCCCCTTCCTGTCTTTCACTGGGGAGGAAACTGGCCTAATATTTCTGGGGAGCTGCCCCACCATGGGCAGCCCCACCAGGCCATCCTTCCCCAGCAGGGTTCAGTCATACCCCAGACCAGGAGCTTTCTGCCATACCCATAGTTCCTGCCCTTACCTACAAGGATGTTCCAAGCAGCAGCTCTGCCAGGTGTTGCTCTTTTGGCTGCCAGCAGCAGACTGCTGCCTTAGCCCTGAGGGCCTGAGCTAAACCAGAGGCTGCTCAGTCCTCTCCTCCAATCAGAGGGCCCTCCCATGGTCCTGTGACCGCCTCATAAGGGCTGGCCTGCACCTGCCAGCTGCTGGCAGCCCTTAAAGTGGCAGACCCCAAAGGTGCTCTACCACAGTCCTCATATAGAAGAACTGGTCTTAATCTGTCAGCCACATTGACTCAGAGTGTGCTAAATCTATGGTTATTACCTATGGCAAATATATATTTAAAAAATCAGATATTAGTGTTCTACTTTGAACACTACTTTGACAGAATTTTAACTACTGAAACCTGTGTTTCCAACTTAATTTTAATGTTCACAAAAAGCTACCCTATGTAAAAATGTGAAATAAGATCTAATATATTCTATAACTACCCAGATAAGGGAATTCATATAAAATGTCTGTGGTATTACAATGACTTAAGGAAATGTTCATGGCCAAGGGGAGAAAAAAGCAAAAAAGTCTGTGTGTTAGTCCTTGACTTTTGCTATCTGGGTCCTTTTTTGATTTATTTTACTCTGATCCTAATAATATTTTCTTCTACATGGCTGAACCTGAAATTGCATGCACACTGACATCCAGTTAAAAGTATGCAGGTAGAGCTCAGCTTCCTACATCCGGAATTAATGTATGAAACAAACTGAAGCAAGGCAAATAAACAGTATGCTTTTAAAAAGACAAAACAGAAGACAGGAAAGTATTATAATAAATTATTAGTAGAAACATTTTTGTTTGGAATAACAGTCAAACGATATAAAGTATGAATTACTGACAAATTCGCATCAAACATGTAAAAGCAAAGATCTCTTATATTCTGTTCTATTACTCTGTGTCTGATCTTTTTATATTCAGCAGTTGAGTAATATTCACAAAGACTGGTTTTTCTTTTTGGTTTTTCAAGGTAATACTTGGGTTTTACCACTGTCATTGCTAGTTAACAATTGAAAATGAAAACAGCAAATCCCTGAAGAATTCCTGTGGGTTCTCCCATTGGTTGTCTTCCAGGCATCTTGCTCATAAAAGTGCAGTTTTGCTGTAAGTGCTAATTGATACATCTGAACTTACTGTCACCGGCTATGCTTTTTAAAGAAAAATAGTTAGGGGTAAAGAGAAAGTTGAACTATAGTTGTGTTTCTATTAATTTAGGACAGTAAACTTTATCCATCTTAGGACTGGGTTTGCATATAGCTAGTATACGTGTGAAAGTATCAGGAAACTGCACACTTAATTTAAATATTCACAAAGGTGACTTAATTTAGTGCTGTTGCTAGTTATATTTCCCTAGAAAAACTCATACTTAATTTTTATTTTGAAAAGTATATTAATAGTGTTGTATTATATAATGTTTCTATAATATTCAATTGGAATAACCACAATTCAAGTAGTTTTAACTGGACTGCAAGTATATTTTTCTTCCCTGACATACTGATTACTTTTATTAGAATATTTTTTCTGGTGCAAATCTGTACAGTTAGAAAAATTCTTTCCTTCTACTGACTTCACTGGAGGCCAAATTAGTACCATTGGTATAGACGCGCACACAAGTGGGTGCACATAAATTTCACTTACCATAAATGGAATATGACCAGACACCTTATATATTTTAGCCAGACACAGCTATATATTTTTGCTTATCATTTCAGTTGTTCCCTAGATAATGGGGTTTTGACTTTTAATTTACTTTACAAACATTTTCTATTTGCTTCTCTACCATTTTTTTGAGTGTTTAAGTTGATGTGCAATGTTTGCTGCTGAGACATTTGTTTTCTTCCTAAATAAATACAGAGAGCAAAACTCAAGGGATTCCTAGCAACCAGGGAGATAAAAAATGTATGAAATTCACTAACATATATATGGTAAGATTAGCAAAACACATTAAACTGAGCATGCTTGCAAAGAAAATCTCTATGATACACTTGTAAATGCCTGTCCCTATGAATAACTTCTAGGCAATGAACAGCTTTAACATACAGAAAGAACATATGGATGTACAATCAATGAGTAGCTGTTGAGTTACTAAAGTGAAAAGCAAATAGTTGTGTTAAGCATCTGTCTTCTTCTTGCAAAATCTTCACTAATGTTGAATGAGATAAAGTTTAAGATCTGTAAGTGGTCCTCACAAAATTCTAATAAACATCAACATTTCAACTATTTTTTTTTTCAGCGAAGACTTCCATACACTGAAAATATCAAAAAGGCAATTAGAGCAAAATGACAAGTCACAAGCAAAATCCAGCATATTGTCTTTACTAGTTTGTACTTGCATAACCTGTTACAGTAAAAGAAGCACCCCAAAGAACCTTAATGCTCTAAAAATCTTATTTTAAAACTTCCTAACACTACAAAACTCTCAAAAATTTGTTTTGATTAGTTAAAAGCAGTCTATTTTAGACCATAAAATTTAATTAGAGATTTTTTCTTCATATTTGATTTTCTACCTTCTTTGTTTTGAAGGATATTTGTACTAGAATGGGGTCCATGGCCCAGATTCTTAACTGCAGATAATCTATCCTAGGTGTAGTTAAGGGATGGAATGGGGGAGATATGACAACACAAAGGAACCATTTTAATTTTCCCATTCCTTTACCCTGAACCTTCCATATTCTTAACTTCTGAATATGGCATCACAGTTGCTCGACAGGAAGAAAGGATTAATATTTTAACTAAGAAATAAGCAAAAGATGAGCAGGCTGACCCTGCTGCAGTAAACACTTGTGGAGGAGGGGCGGCAGGGGAGGGGAGGAAGGTGGTGCATTTTGGCACCCTGTCAGTAGTCAGTGCCTGGGGGCTGGTGCCTTGCTTTCATTCCCCCTAGTTATGCTACTGGCTCTGAGATTCTCTGCATTATTTAACTGAGATCCAGTTGAGAAATAAATTAATCCAGAATGAATCTGGCAAAAACAATACAGAAAAGACAATCTGAAACCTAACTGCTGGACTCTTAAATACTCTACATACTGCCTTCCCAATATATTGCTTATAACAAATCAAAAAATGGTAAATTATTAGTGAGACATTAAGCAATACTGGCATTGCTGGAAACAACCTCAAAAATACTGTCCCCCCTCCCCCCACAACCTTTTCTGTGGTTCATAATTGCAGTGAGTGACATAATCCATTAACTAAAACAATAATGTTTGTATAGCTACAAATAAAAAAAAAATCCCCAGTGCCATATACATTAAAAAATAAACAATAAAACAATGCAATTTGGTAGTCTGATAATGGCTTGGAAGCCAGCAATACATACACTCTAATATAACTTTGGCATTTATTGATTATGTAACTTTGGCCTAATTACTTGAATTCTGAGAGCCAGGTTCTGTCCCAGTTTATCCCCTATGCCATTCTACTGAAATCAACTGGGTTGACACCAAGGGAACTGAAACCAAAATCTAGCACTAAATTTTTCATTTTCTTCCATAAAATGGATTTAAAATTAGTTATCTACCTATCAAGGGAATTGCAATTCTTAATATTTATATGAGCACTCTGGTAATGAAAAGTATAAGGCCGAAAGCTTGAGCAACACGGAGGAAGGTTTAGAATATGATTCAACTAAAAGGTGAACACTTCAGAGGATTAAACTACAATGAACTAAAAACACTGTTCTAAGGAGGGAGATTTAGTATATATGTACATTGGGATTTCATGGCTAAGTAGAGATCATCAAAAAGCCCAAGGCTGAATTGATACAATCTTCATAGGTTAGTGTAAGTTGTATAGACTGAGCCAATAAACAAGTGAACAAACACACTGTTCTCAGTGGTGGCAGATAACAGAACAAGGAGCAATGGTCTCAAGTTGCAGCAAGGGAAACTTAGAGGTGGACCGATAAAGAATTTCTTGTTCAATATTGATGGCCAATTATTAACCAGCCATATCAGCTGATACCAATCCAATAGCCGAAGGGACGCGGGGGCAGATCGAGGCCCCATGGTGGCAGAGAGAGTGGGACAGGAGCAGGCACTGCCCAGCCAGGGTGGTGAACTGGGCAGCTTGTCCATAGGATGCAGTGGGCAAACGGGGTGGCTCCTCGCTGCTGTGTGCATCCCCAGGGGAGGCATGGGAAGCATGTGCCCCCCCCCAGATCTGTGCATGGGGTGAGGGCAAGCTACCTGCTGTGGGCTTGGGGCTGCACTGGCTTCTTCCCAGCACAGCCCCTGGAGGGATGGGCAAGCAGCAGCAGTGCTGGGGGGGGGGGTGGGGAGCTATGGGGAAATTTGGGGTGGCTATAGCCCCCCCTCCCAGTGCTGCCACTACCTGCCCTGAGCGCAGCCCTGGCTCAGGCCAGAAGCCAGGGGGTGTTAGAGCATGTCTCCCTGCTTGGCTGGAGCAGACGGCTTGGGCCAAGGCTAGCCCATCCACCCTGAGAGGGGGCAGTTTATAGAGAGGTGCAAAACATCCTGGGATGCTGAGGAATGCGGAGTTAACTTGAATCTGGAGGGAATCTGGGACAGAAGTTCAATAAACTGATTTAACCTAAATCGATCAAGTCTGATATTACATCCATTCAGGTTTACCTCAAACCAGTTTCATATATTTGGAAAGTGGCTTATGTGCACTGAACTTGTGTTTTGTTACAGATTTGAACCAGTTTCCAATCACTTATACCAGTTTGTGTGTAATTTCTGTCCCTAATCCACACGTTTAACACATTAGGCTTAGCTTTCCTGTGAATCCCATACAGACATAGCTTGAGATGCATTTTCCCTTCTGCATTTAAAAATCAGAGCTCACTTCTTAATTTAAGTAATTATTCTCTCAGAATAAATGGTTATATCTTAACCTAATTATGATCCAGTTATACAAAAATCATTATTTATTATCTGTTTATTAAATATCTATTGAGTATTCAGGACATGTCAATGTTTTTTGTAATCACACAAGTATTCTTGGTTTTGACTAAGGTCTTTAAGTGGCCAATATTTAACCAGTATCCTTATTATTATTGTTTACAATCTATAAGACACAAACAGTATGGAAAAAAACCCTCTCTAGTTCCCATTCTTAACTGGTCAAATATTTAGATGTTTCCATATTCTTCATTTTTCCCATTCTTCCTGAAGAAAGAACAAGATATTCCTAGAAGAACTCTGAATAGGTGATGTGATTGCAACACTGAGCAAAACACATAATACATAAAAACAACTTGGGTATTATACAATGAGAGGCACAATACGTTTGCAATATACAACACCAGTTCTCAAAATGCTAGACAATTTGCTTACATTGGACAAAGTGGTTTAAGATTTAATTTTATAAAGCTTTGTTTGCACCCTCACATAAAAGAATCTGTAGCGAATCAAAGAATATGTCAACTGTATGAGAAAAGAATAAGAAACTGATTAACAAAATAATTGAAGTCATGTTTCCCTCTAGCATCCCCCTACCAGATTTCGTACTACATTACAATCAACATATGCAGATAACAGTTACTCAGCTGCTGATAAAATCAGGTAAGATAAAACAAAATGATGACATTTCTGCCCATATATTTCAATACCTACAGCATAAGCAATTCACAGACAATATGACTCATTAATATGTCGATGATGCTTTGTGCTATGCTTTGTGCTATGAGGCTATAGGGTTATCAGGCATTAATAGCAACATCAAAATAAATAATCAAGAGCCAGAAATGTGCGTCCCAACTGCTAAGAGGTATTTCCAATTCAACAGGAAGACATACGCACGTTATGCTACTGTTGCAAAACAATCAATCAGCATTGGTTATCTCACAGCTTAATAGGAACCTTATTTTCACTAACTACTTATTATACAGTAAATTCAAGCACAGAAATAAGCAGCAGAATGGATCCAGCTTCCATGAGCATGAACCCTGATTTTTGGAAGCAAATGTTTCCATCTAGAACTGAGTTCAGAAAGAAGAGCTATTCAGAAAGACTTGGTGAAGCTGCTACTTGAATATTTATTTTATTTTATCAGGTAATTATTTTCAGAAGTGCTAGTAAACACAAATGCAAAAACATATTTCACTGAAACATTGTTTCTGGATATCCTAAATATATTGAATTTGCAACAAATTCCAGGGGAGCCAGGGGAGGCACAGCCAGGCCCAGGGTCAGTGAGGACCCAGTCAGGGAACTTCTGGAGGGACTAGATGTGTTCAAACCAGCAGGTCCTGACAATCTCCACCCCAGAGTGCTTAGCGAACTGGCAAAGGTCATTGCAAGACCCCTGGCACAGCTTTATGAAAACTCGTGGTGCTCTGGTGAGGTGCCTGACGACTGGAAAAGGGCCAATGTGGTCCCCATTTTCAAAAAGAGAGGAAAGAGAACCCAGGAAACTATAGGCCCATTAGTCTTACCTCAGTCCTGGGGAAACTCTTTGAGAAAATTATCCAAGAACACATCCATGAGGGACCAGGAGGGGAGTTTATGCTTACGGGCAATCAACATGGGTTCATTAGAGGCAGGTCCTGTCAGACCAACCTGGTGGCCTTCTATGACTAGGTCACAAAAGCCTTGGACGTAGGTGTTGCGGTGGACATAGTCTTCCTGGACTTTAGGAAGGCCTTCGACACTGTCTCTCACCCCATTCTCGTTAAAAAATTAGAAGATTGTGCTGTCGATGCCTACACGGTCAGATGGGTCGCCAATTGGCTGGAGGGCCACACCCAGAGAGTGGTGGTGGATGGGTCATTTTCAACCTGGAGAGATATGGGCAGTGTGGTTCCCTAGGGTTCAGTCCTTGGGCCCGCACTGTTCAATATCTTCATTGGCGATTTGGACGAGGGGGTGAAAAGCACCTTGTTCAAATTCACAGATGACACTAAGATGTGGGGAGAAGTGAGCATGCTAGAAGAGAGGGACAGGCTATAACTAAATCTCGACAGGTTACAGAGGTGGGCGGATGAGAATAGGGTGGGTTTCAATATGGACAAGTGCAAGGTATTGCACCTTGGGAGGAAAAACCAGCAGCATACCTACAGGCTGGGGAACTCCCTTCTTGTCAGCACAGAGGCAGAAAAGGATCTTGGAGTCATTATAGACTCCAAGATGAACATGGGCCACCAATGTGGGGATGCAGTCAAGAAGGGTAACCACACCTTCTCATGCATCCATAGATGCATCATGAGCAGGTCCAAGGAGGTGATCCTCCCCCTCTATGCGACATTGGTCAGGCCGCCGTTGGAGTACTGTGTCCAACTCTGGGCGCCGCACTTCAGGAGGGATGTGGACAGCATCGAGAGGGTCCAGAGGAGGGCCACTCGCATAATTAGGGGGCAGCAGGGCAGGCCCTACAAGGAGAGGCTTAGGGACCTGAACCTGTTCAGCCTCCACAAGAGAAGGCTGAGAGGGGATCTGGTGGCTGCCTATAAACTTGCCAAGGGGGACCAGCAGGCAATGGGAGAGTCCCTGTTCCCCCAAACACTACCGGGAGTAACAAGGAATAATGGCCATAAGTTGACTGAGAGTAGATTCAGGCTAGATATCAGGAAGCACTACTTCACAGTCAGGGCAGCTAGGAGCTGGAACCAACTTCCAAGGGAAGTGGTGCTCGCACCTACCCTGGGGGTCTTCAAAAGGAGGCTAGACAGCCACCTTGCATCATTTCCTGCCCATGGCAGGGGTCTGACTAGATGATCTGCTTAGGTCCCTTCTGACCCTACCAACTATGAAACTATGTACAAACCTGTATTAGGAAAGTACACTACCAAGTCTCATAAAATTGAATTATGTATCTAGCAAGATACCATGAATACTATTTATATCTTTCTTATGCCTCAGTGATTAGGACAACTTACAGCTGCTTAGAAGCAGTATGTTTTAAACTATGAAGTTAGTCTTAGGTTTGCCCAGACCTTCATAATTATACATGCAAATACTCAGCAAGATGAGTGGTATTTTCTTAACGATTTCACCTATGCTTCAGAGATTTATTTTCCAAGTAACGCTATTCCAAATCTATCCAAATATATTCAAAGTCAGACATAATATTCCTAGGTTCAACATATGCTGTGTTCTGGCAGGGGAATGTAAGGTTTAACAAAACTCAGAATCTGGGTTGTGTTATATTGCTAAGTAAATATTTTGTGTTAATGCTGAATAATGAGTACAGTTTCACATGCTGCATTTCTTTCCATCTCTGTGTTTCACTTTCATTGTTAGAGCCATCCTAATCCACACTAGTGGTAGTGTACCACATGGTAGACTGGCAAAGCTTTTGCAATACCAAGTGCTCAGAATGAGAGCAGAATGAGAGCACACTAAAAACCCAGTGCCCAAGCAATAACACTGCATCCCATGGTCATACCTCCAACACTTGATAAGACCTTGAAAAAATACTAGTGCCTCTTATTTTGCCTCTTGCTGCTACACAGAAACATAGGTTTGCTTCTGCATCTATAACAGGTGTAAAAAGTCTTGGAACAGCCACAGAGAATTTTCTGACTCATGTGTAAATGGAAAGCAGTGCACAGTTCTCTTATATTCAAGGAAGAGAACTGCCAACCATGGCCAAAGTCCTCTCTCAACCTGGCTTTTAGATTTACTGGACTCCAATTATTGACCACCTTGATGATAAAGATCAAGACCTTGACTTTAACATTCTCCAGGAAGTCAGTAAAAAGGATGGAGGACAGGTGTGACCTATTCAACTCAATACGATTGGTTCTGATAAAAGATTGTGAAGGAAGAACAAAATTGATAGAATTTTTAGTAAAAATAGAGTGAGAAAGAGAGATAACCCATATGCTGACCACCCACTTTCATTCCTGTTGCTACTTCTCATCTATTCATTCATCATTTATCATCTGCATTTTTCACTTGGCATTTGTCAGCTTCTTCCAGTCATCAGTTGCCCAGTTGTCACTTGTCAGATTTTCCCAGGCAGTCAGATATGCCAGCACAACTTGTACATCATATGTCAACCAACTTTGTTTTATTGGGGTTTGTTTTTTTTTATTTGCTCCAGGCATTCATTTGCTGTGGTTTTGGTTTATAGGGTTTTTTTTTTCATTCTTTCTTTTTTGGTTTCTTGTGTTTCATTTTGTTTTTTGTGCCTGATAACTGTCTTGTGAGTATTCATTGACTTACTTGCTTTGTTTTGGCCTTGTTTTGTCATTTGAGCTTTTGGTTCATTTTTGCTAACTTCAAACCAAATTGGCTGCCTCCATTTGTTTATATCTGCTTTATCGTAACTGGGTGAAGGATGTCATTTACACTTTAGCAGCAACAAATATATGATCACCAGGTTAATCAACAGTTTTTCCATTAAAATCAATGGACTGACTCCCAACAAACTCCAAACCAATAGTCAAACAAAATGGAATTGTGATGTATGATTATGTACTTTCCTTTCTTTCTTTTTCTGCTTTTTTTTTTTTTTTTTTTTAACTTTAATACCAATTTTCTTCCAGAAGATCATGGTAACTTTGAAAGACACCAGAAGTGAGGGACCCATTCTTTAAGCACACTAAAACTCATGGGGCACATCCAGATGGCCATGCACGTGCCCCTTGCCCCACCTCAAAACCCTCTGAAGCGCGGCAACAGGCACGTGCAGGAACGAAAAAATGTTTGCAGCCCTGGAAGAAAATTAGACCCCTGGATATCCTGGGGTCTAAAAAAATCAAAGTTTAAAAAGCCAGAGCAGGGCACAGTCCTGGACTTTGCCCTGGGGTAACCAGAGGCTGGGTCCTCCATGGAGACGCTCTGAACCCTGACCTGGAGGGCTCTGACCCCTGCCAGCCCACCCCCCCTGCCCCCCAA
>NW_005841944.1:757908-761723 GCF_000455745.1 Alligator sinensis | reverse complement strand
TGGGGGATGGGGCCAGGTGGGCCAGCAATTGCAGGGCATGTGGACCTTGCAGAGTGGGGTGGTAGCCCCTGCGGGGACCATTTAGCCCATTGTGTGAGGACCAAACCCCTTGTGTGGGGGCCGAACCCCCAGTTGGGGGGGCCATACCCCTTGTGTGGGGGCTGAACCTCTTGTGTGGGGGCCAAATCCCCTGTTGGGGAGCCAAACCCCTTGTGTGGGGGCCGAACCCCTTGTGTGAGGGATTCAACCCCTGTGGGAGGGCAGCAAAATATGTATTCATGAATTCATGAAACATGTATTTAGAGTTCACTTTATTATTATAAGAGACTTGCTTTAACACTGTAGATATATCAATAAAACATTCTCCAATTGATCGCTGTCTCTGTCTCACTCTCTCTCTCTCTTTATAGTGGTCTTTTGTTTTACTTGTGGAGGAACATGGATTTGGGGGTATTTTACAGAGTGACCTTGGGATTTTTTTTTTATCAGGGATTTTTCAGTTTTCCAACGGGGAACACCAAAATTACTGCTAGGGAGGCCAGTGGCAGGACCCTGCCTGCTCAGAGCTGGCACCTTAGACCCAACTGACTGTGGCTGACCTCACAGCCAAATGGGGCCAGGAGGACATGCTTTGACAGTTCAAAGCAGGCCACCACACCCGGAACATCTTCCAGGTGATAGCTGCCCAGATGGCCAGGAAGGGGGCACACATGGCAGTAGCGCCGCACAGAGGCCAACCCTGCAACCACAGTCCACTGGCAGCTGGCCCAGACGGGCAGATGCCCCTACTGGCTGTGCAGTCACCATCTGGCAGCAGGTCACAGCCAGGCAGCAGCCCCCACTGCCAGACTGCTGCAGTGGGTAGAGGGTGCAGGGAACTCTCAGGGCTGCTTTAGCAGTCCAGCTGGCCCAAGGGGTAGTGTCCCCAGGTACCAATTGGCTGGGCCCCAGAAGCTCCTGAGAGCTAGTAGCCCTGAGCTACTTGCCAGGGCAGCTTTTTATACTGCTGGGGCCAGGACAGAGCAGCTTTTTATACTGCTGGAGACAGCACAGGTACTGGCCCCGGGTTCTAGCTCCCCCTGGCTGCAGATCCGCGAGGAGCCAGGCAGGGTTATTTCGCCCCAAGTGGCACAATTTGCTCCACAATGAAGTGCATGTCTGAACACATACACTGAAGCAAAAAGCCCTGACTCAAACTTAGACTGCTTCTATTTGCACTGCTGCAAGCGCATGTGCTTGCATGTGTGGATGCGCCCATGGAGTTTCTCCATGATACTCAACAAGCTTCTGTGGGAAATGGAGGAACAAAACAATGCAGAATTCATGGATCTTAAAACTACAGTACCTGTAATCAGTAGCCAAGACACCCTGCAAAGGGGGAATAGCATAAATTTCTGTGAAACAACAGAAGAATTTAATAGCCATATAGCAATCAAACCAATTAACAAGGGTCATCATAATTTATCATTATATAAATGGTAAACATAGGATTTTATTCTGATGGTTATGGATGTTCAATGCATAGAATAATTCATAGTAAGACTAGCTTAAGAAAATTGTTATTAGCACTGCTTTGGTAAACTCCTCTGAATGAATAAAGGCATGGGTAGATGAACCAGTTACCACAAGGAAAAAAGGGGTAAGAATTGAGTCAAATGTCAGAAGTCCTATGGTAATCATCTAGATGTATGCTCTTGTATCACCTTGACATGGCAGCAAAAAGCTAAGCCATGGTAGTAGTGTGCCCCTTTTTCAGAGGGGTAGTAGCTTTCCCCTAACCTACAGAAGTTTGGCTTTCATCTGCCATGTGGTAAAACTGTGCACATGGATGGCTACCCTGCATAATAAATCCCTACTCCCCTGCCTGCCCATATTCTAATTAATCAAATTACTATAGTAAAACCCTTTCACTGGGTAAACTGCCTTGACAAGACCAGGCACTGTGAAATGCCTGAAAGAATAAGAGCCCTGATAAATGAAAAAATAAAACAGGGAACTCCTGAGGGTTTTATAGTTCAATATATAATTGACACACAGCATGATTTATTCTCACATGATAAATGAAAGCAATCCTCAAAATGATGCAATTTCTTTGCTTAGACTAGAGGGAGAAGAAAATAATAAAAATAAGAAACCAAGATAACGTAAGTTTTATGTATGGTATGCCTTTTGATACCAAAACCAGTCAGAAAAACATGAAAAAACTGAAAAAGAAAATAAAATAGCAGGTTGAAATTTGCTATAACATTCTGCACACCTCTTTTGTAGATAGTGGGCATGTCTACACAAAATTTTACTGCGCCATTGACTAATTAGCTGTGCAGTAAACATCTCAGCTTTGACACGTTCATTCCCACTAGGCTGAAGCAAACTAATTTATTTATTAGTTAGTAAAAATTTATTATTAAAAGTTATTAATTTATTTATTAATTAGTAAACAAAACAAAACAAAATAAAAACCTTCACAGCAGCTAATGTGCAGACACTGCCCTGGCTGGCTAGATCATGAGGGTGCTTCAGTGCAAGGGCTGCCTGCTGGCTAGTCCTGCCTAAAACATCCTCGTGCCCCAGCCAGCCCTTCCATAGCATGTTGAGCTGGGGGGAGCAGCCCCGGGCTTGCAGACCCTTCAGACACCCCCACCAGCCCAAGCTGCTCTGACCCAGCTCAATGTGCTGTGCATGAATAAGCTCCAGAGTTTATTTATGCACATTAACTGCACATGTAGAAGCGCCCAGTTTGGATGATGCAAAGAAACATCTGAGTGCACATTTTAAAGCAAAGACAGACACCCCACTAGACCACTGTACATATTAGAAACAAAACAACGCAACACAAAAAAAATAAGAGATCAGTGCACAAAGTAGACAGACAATTGCACTGACGTCAATTATGCTTCCCAGTACACTTCCTTCTCCATATGTAAATAATAATTGTACTGAAAATGTCTACCTTTGTTATTGGAAATGTGATTCTCAATATGGTAAGTCTTGGATTGAGAAAAGTAGGATAAAGAAATGCTGGTCTACGGCAGAAGTCAAATGCAAAGTGGTACCCCATCAGGATGCCCAGTCACAAGGAGAATATGCAGGTCCCTAAATACAAAACTCCTAACTCAAACATATCTATGCAAAATAGACACTGGTTATGAATAAGTGAGACATAGTTCGCCATGTTAATCTGAATTCAGGTGAAAGACAGGGTAGATCTGCACTTTAGAGTAACTAAATCACAGATGTACAGCATAAGCTTTCATGAGCACAAGCTCACTTCATCAGATGCTGTGAAAGGACATGCACAAAGCAGTATATCAACTAAATGCACAGAGCAGTGTACCAACAGTTTATCCATGCTGGAGGAGACCTCCAGGACTGTGGAGAAAGAAATGCCACATGCGGCAATACAGAAGAGAGAGGACCTGGACACCCAAGAGGGTGGAAGCTAGAGTTTTGTGACTTCTGGCAGCAAGCAGAGATCTTCACCTCCACCTGCAGTGGTTCACCTGGAGAACAGATACACAGTCCTATCAGCAGAGAGGGAGGAGCACGTTCCTGTCACAACCCAGTTAATCAGTGCCCATGCCACTAGCAAGAGATAGCATTCAAGTAGTCAACTAAGGGTTAAAAAAAAATCCTTGCCAGAAACTCCTGAAACAAAATCCTGGCGGAGAGCTGTATATAATTTATGCCCACGTCACAAACAAGAAACGAAACTTAAGACTGGTCAGGGTGAAAGGGGATAGCCCTGCCATAAATCCCTGCAATTGGTCAAAAAACAAGCATAAGCCCCTCATCATAACCTCATATGTAACAGGCAG
>NW_005841944.1:751106-757163 GCF_000455745.1 Alligator sinensis | reverse complement strand
CGCTGTAGCTGCTTGCAACACATGTGGGGCTGCCTGTGCCTGCTCCAGACAGCCCCATGTGGGCTGTGAGCGCCTGCAGCAGGGAGTGCTGGCCATGGGGTGGGCGAGGGGCCGCTTTTCCCCATGCTCAGCACCAGCTTCTTCCCTGCTGGCAAACAGGGGATCAGGGCTGTGCGCTGCCCCCCGCCTGTACCATGGGGCTGGGTCGCACTGGGTGTGAGTGGGCGGGGAGAAAGTGGGAGCACAGGGCCCACACCGGTGTCCCAGGGCCAGTGCCGGCAGGGCCCAGAGCAGGGTAGCAGGAGTGCAGGGTCCTAGCCGGCAGGGGCTCTATGGAACCAGGCAAGCTCTCCACTCTCCCTGCTGGTGCAGCCCAGCCTGGCTCCACATACACCTGCCAGCCTGTGCCCTGCTTTGGGTCCCACCGATGCTGGCCCTGGGGCATTGGTCCCAAGATGGTGACCAGGGGGTGGGGCACCTGTCAAGGAGTGGGGCACCTATCAAGGGGCAGGGCTACTCATGCGGCCCTCCACAGCCTGCCAAAACTAGGTAAGCGGCCGTCCGCCCAAAATAATTGCCTGCTTCTGCCCTAAGTGTATTAAAAGTGACTACATGACTCTGGGTGCAAGGGTGAGGGGGTCTGGGACTCAGATTGTGTTCTTATCAATCCTTCCACTCAAGGGAAAGGGCCCAGGCAGGAGCAGGTGCATCCTGCAAATAAACATCTGGCTGTGCAGGTGGTATCACCAGCAGGGCTTTGACTTCTTCAACTGTGGGATGTTCTTCCAAGAAGAAGGATTGCTGGGAACAGATGGGATCCACCTGATGAGAGAGAAGAGCATCTTTGCAGACAGGCTTGCTAACTTAGTGAGGAGGGCTTTAAACTAGGTTTGCCAGGGGATGGAGACCAAAGCCCTATGGTAAGTGGGGATGCAGGAGACCTGGAGGAAGAGGAAGCAAGAGGGGGCAACAGGGGAGGTACTCTCATACTTCCTGAAAAATCAGGGCAATCAACTAGTTACCTCAGGTGCCTATACACAAATGCATGGAGCCTGGGAAACAAGCAGGAAGAATTGGAAGTCCTTGCACAGTCACGGATCTATGATATGATCAGAATAACAGAGACTGGGTGGGATAGCTTATATAACTGGAGCACTGTCATGGATGGGTATAAAGTGTTCAGAAAGGAGAGGCAGGGGAGAAGAGGAGGAGTCGCACTTCATGTAAAAGACCAATATGATTGCTCAGAGCTCCAGGATGAAGCTAGAGATGGGCCCTAGAGTCTCTGAGTTAGGGTCAGAGGGAAAAGCAACAAGGGTGATGTTGTGGTGGGTGTCTTCTATGCACCACCAGACCAGGAGGAAGTGGTTGATGAGGCTTTTTTCAAAGAGCTAGCAGAAGTTTCCTGATCACAGGCCCTGGTTCTCATGGGGGACTTCAGTCACCCTGACATCTGCTGGTAGGGCAATATAGCAGTGCGCAGGTAATCCAGAAAGTTTTTGGAGAGTATTGGGGTCAACTTCCTGGTGCAAGTGCTAGAGCGGCCGCCTAAGGGCCATGCTCTTTTTGACCTCCTGCTCACAAACAGAGAAGAATTAGTGGGCAATGTAGCAGTGGATGACAACTTGGGTAGCAGTGACCACGAGACGATTGAGTTCTGAATCTTGAGCAAAGTAAGAATGGAGAGCAGCAGAGTAAGGACCCTGGACTTCAGAAAAGCAAACTTCAACTCACTCAGGGAACTCATGGGCAGGATCCACTGGGAAGCCTGTCTGAGGGGGAGAGGAGTCCAGAAGAGCTGGCTGTACTTGAAAGAAGTCTTACTGAGAGTACAAGAACAAACCATCCTGATGCACAGGAAGACTAGCAAGTGTGGCAGAAGACCAGCCTGGCTTAGCAGAGAATTCTTCAGTAAATTAAGTAAAAAAAATGAAGCTTATAAAGGTGGAAACTTGCATGCAGGGATGAAGTCAGGAAGGCCAAAGCACAAATGGAGTTTCAGCTAGCAAGGAATATGAAGGGTAACAAGAAGGGTTTCTACAAGTATGTCAGTAGCAGAAGGGTGATCAGGAAGTGTGGGTCCCTTACTGAATGGGGGAGGCAACCTTGTGACAGAGGATGCAGAAAAGGCTGAAGTGCTCAATGCCTTTTTTGCCTCAATCTTCAGAGGCAAGGTCAGTTCCAAGACTACTGTAGCTCGCAGCACAGTTCGGGGAGGAGATAAGCAGCCCTCACTGGTGAAAGAACAGGTTAGGAACTACTTAGAAAAGCTGGATGTATAAAAGTCCACGGGGCCAGATGGGATGCACCTGAGGGTGCTGAGGGAGTTGACTGATGTGATTGCAGAGCCATTGGCCATCATCTTTGAAAACTCATGGTGATCAGGAAAGGTCCCGGATGATTGGAAAAGGGAAAATATAGCGTTCATATTTAAGAAAGGGAAAAAGGAGGATCCAGGGAACTGCAGACCACTCAGACTCACCTCAGTCCCTGAAAAAATCATGGAGCAGATCCTCAAGGAATCCATTTCTAAGCAATTGGAAGAGAAAAAGGTGATTAGGAACAGACAGCACGGATTCACCAGGGACAAGTCATCCCTAACCAACCTGATTGCCTTCTATGATGAGATGACTGGCTCTGTGAATATGGGGAGACCAGTGGATGTGGTGTACCTTGATTTTAGCAAGGCTTTTGATACAGTCTCCTACAACATTCTCGTAGGCAAGCTAACAAGCTGGTCTGGGGAAGGTGTGGGAAGCTGTGGTTGCTCTACTCCTGCTCGTGGAGGGAGAGAAGTAGTGGGAAAAGATTCCCTGGGCTTCCCCAGACAGGGGACATCCCAGAACAGGGACACGCAGCTCTGTTAATACCTCTTGGGGGAAACTGACTTGTTTCCCTCCCTGCATAACATGGTAAAAGCTGGCACCCTCAGTTCTGAGTGGGCTTTGACACCATATCTTAGTATAAAATACGTTAACTGGCCAGATGACCCAGAAGATAATCCCACCAGGTCCAAATGGACATTTACCATGTTGCAAACATTTTGGAAAACTGTTTGGAAAATAGCTAATACTACTAAACACCTAAACAATTAACAAATTTGAAAGAATGATTAGGTTCTTCAAAAATATCATGTTCCATGAGGATGTGCTATAGGACATACTACGTTCTTTTAAACCCATAATTATAGCCGGCAAAGAAACCAAATGCATTTATAAAATAACTTCCATGAATCATATTTAATATTTTTCCTAAATAATAAATTACCATTAAAAGTGCTCATTGTAAAATATAATTATGATTAATAAATGAAATTATACCTCCATAAATTAGTTTCAATGTAGACCAAAAAATAAAAGAGGTAAAAGAAAGAAAAACAAAATCCCAAAGCCTCTCATCCCAGTATATTGGTTAGTAACAGTAAAATATGTGCTTAAAAACCTTTTAAGTGAGAAAATAATTTCATTTTTCCTATTTCTTTCCTGTCATGGGTCAAATTCATCCCTTGTCCACAAAGTTAAAGCAGGACTGATTTTGGAAAAAAAAATCTTCCGATACCTAAAACCATAAAAATGTAATTAAGTACAGTTCAGTTTCAGTATTAATAATGTATATCAGTAACAACTGTCTTTTAAAAAAACCCCACAATTTTGTTTAAAGACTACCAATTAATCTGATTCATGCTGCAAATATTAATGTATTCAATATAACATAATGCAGCTATAAACTCTTTCATACTTGACAAGGTTAAAATATGCTATACTTAAAATTAATAATTTCAACTATACCCAGATTTCCCACAATTATTTATATTAATAATTTGTTATAAATGCTGTAATTGTCTAAACATCACCAAAATACATTTGTATTTCATTGTTATAGTAAAAATAGCAATCCATATGCCTTTGTTCTTCTAAAATAAAGAAGATATAACGGATAATAATATTCTGGTTTGTCTGGTGTATGTCTGCATTTGATACTACCTTGTTTTGCACACTAAAAATGTTATGACTCCTTATAAGTGAGCATATAAAGAGGGGAAAAATATCATCATCAAGACAGCTTGTTAAATGCGATTTTGAAGTCCCAAAGCTTTTGTACTCCATGTTTATAAATATTATTAAACATAATGCTACAAGGTAAGCTGTCCCCAAAGGCTTTTTTTTTGGATCCTGTAAAGTTGTTGCAAATACATTACTAATTGCATGACAAATTGAACACCATTACAAAATGCACGTATTCTGGTATAAATGTTAGGATTCTCTTTTCAATACAACATAAAATCCAAACTGTTTAACATAATCAGTAAAAGACAGAATAAATGGATATGTTGTTCTATAATTGTTTGGACAACATTACAGGCCAAAATCCTACCCATTCTGCTGTTGCCAACAATTTGGCATGAACTGCTATATATTATCTAGAAGGCAGTAGATACAAACTTGAAGCAGCTGGCCTTGCCCTTAAGTAAACTGACATTCACAACAGTTTCAACCTATAAAGAAAAATAACTCTATAAATCTGGTTTTGACAAGGCACTTCTATTTGCTTTTTTAACTTTGAATTTCCCGCTCTAGACTTTAATAAGTATTCCATCTCAGTTTCCCATTTGGGTTATTTCTTCCTATGAACATTTAACAAGCCGCTGACTTGAAAGAGAAATATTACCTCATGATAAATGTATTTTCCTTTTTTTTTTTTTTTTTTTTTTAATAAAAAGCTCAAATTCTTTTATTAGAACAGAATTCTACTGAAGGTCTACCATACCTATTATTTCACTCCTTTTAAGTGCTTAAAATATGAAGGTTGTACTTTTAATATGATCTACTAAGAGAGGTATGCTCATTTTGATGATGGCCATGATCTTGACTATAGCGAGTCCCCAAAGAGAATTTATAACGAATTTCTAAATAAATTATGAGCGCCAATACATTTATGTTAATTGCATTAACCTTGAATTTGTGCAAGCCATTATCATTATAAAGTTAACAAAAAAATTTTCTGAGGTTTTGGGAGAAAATCCATTGCTTTCTAGAAGCAATGTCAAAGGTTACTATAATTTACACACTTTGCTGGTACTGCATATAAGGAATGTATTACTGGACAAGAAAACAAAATTTCTTACAGATGAACTGTAAGTTGTTACATTGTTGGGAATAATATCTACAGTGCTAAGCCAAAAGGATAGGAGAAATAGTAATAACAGAACAGTAATAACAAAAGGGAACAGAACGGAACAAAATGTATATGCAACAGCGAATGCTTAGGTGCACATTAATAAGTATTTCTCTCTGGTTCTAAGAAGCAAAACTAGATAACAGAGAGAAAATATCATTTTAAGGTACCTTCTTACCTTGATACCAGTCAGCAAGGCATCAGTGATAATTAAACAAAAAATGTTGGCCAAAATATGAAAAAGTGCTTGATATCTGTTTTTGTTCCCCTGTATGTTACATTTATGCTGTGATTGATGTGTTAATTGCAATGTAAATGGCAAGGGTGCTACATGTGCACTCAATTTAAGGTGCCATAAAATGGCAAACCAGCCATAAAACTGTTTTATAGATCTTATGTATAGCTTGTATGGTTCCTTAAATTGAACGTGTGACAGGTATGCATCACAATCAGTGGATTGTTGGCCCCAGAACACACTGGGGCAGGTTCCAGACCCAGTGCTATCCCATGGCCAGAACCAACAATTGCCTCAACCCTGAACCTGTGAGCATCTAGCTTTCCACCTGCCAGTGCAGGGGGAGCCTGGGATCATTATCTCCAGCACATGTATCATGGCAGGAGGCAGGACTGTTGGGATCAGGAATCAGATCCCATGGCGCCTTTACATGAACATGTTGCAGAGGCCTCAGACTTAACTGTACCCAGAATGTATTGCACTCGTAGAGGAGCAGGGAGACACAAAAATGAAATCCGTACTCAGTGTAAGCAGAACAAGAAAAAGCCAAGATAAGTTTCCTTAATAGTGAATAAAAAATTATTTTGTTGGTTCATAGCAATAGACTTTATATCTCGGCATACATATTATGTGTATTAAAAGATATT
>NW_005841944.1:733590-751075 GCF_000455745.1 Alligator sinensis | reverse complement strand
TCCCTACACTTATATAGGTTATGGACACACAAATAATAAACAGAGACATAAAACCTTTTACATCTGCAATGCTAATAAAAACATAGTACAGAATATAGGCCCTGGAGCACCTGCCTGCCTTACCTGCTTACAGAGAGATAACTTGGGAAATTTCAGGGTGCCTCTCCATAAGCAGGGAAGCTGGGGTTCCCTACTCAGCCAGACCTGTCCCCAGCAATCACAGGAGTGAGTCTGGGTGAGTGAGGAAATGACCTGCTTTCCTTGGTCAGTCAGACCTGTCCCCTGCGATGATCAAAAGCCCCAGTTTTTCCTGCTAAGCCAGATTCACTCCTGCAGCCACAGGCGATGGAGAGGTCTGGCTAAGTTGGCCTCTGAGATTACATTGCACCTTGTCCCGCACCACTAAGTGCAGGACAAGGAGTGATGTGCATTTCACCCAATTAAGTAGATCAGCTGTGCCACAACATATCACGGCATAGTTGATCAGCTTTATTCATCGATGTCTATTTCTAACCTGCGTCTCAGTTCCTGGGTAAATGCCATAACCATGACATTACTAGAGCTGAAATATGAGAGTGCCTTTCTCGCAAACTCTGTCGCGACCGATTCAGGCTGGACATAAGAAAGAACTTCTTCGCTGTCCGAGCCCCCAAGGTTTGGAATAGATTGCCACCGGAGGTGGTTCAAGCACCCACTTTGAATGCCTTCAAGACATTTGGATGTCTATCTTGCCAGGATACTATGATCCCTGCTGACTTCCTGCCCCTGGGGCAGGGGGCTGGACTCAATGATCCTCCAGGGTCCCTTCCAGCTCAAATGTCTATGAAATCTATGAAATCATCCTCGTTTTGTTTTTATAGCATAGCGTTGTACCCTAACATCAGATTTTTCAAGATTTTGCTTTAATTTGCTCATTTTCCCAAAATGAATTTCCACATACAGTTAGTGGAGAGACTTCATGTATCACTTTGGTTCCTCTTTTCTTTGACAGGATAGCAAACTTAGTATAAGCAACATTCTGCTTGAGAAGCCAAAATATGGTAAATTATTCAGCTTCATATACTATCCATTTTGGATTAAGTGTGGACTACTAAATGCCTTTTCAACTCATCAGAAAAACTAGACTTGCTGAATTATAAGCTGAAGGATCTAAAAAGTTAACTATTTAATACTTCAAACCCTATATATAAAATACAAGATAAAAACCTTTGTGGAAGTCTTTATTTAGTGCCTTGTATTATATTTTAACAACATGACAAAAGCTACATGTTCATTAAATCTATGCCATTTGTCAATTAAGTGAGGAAAATTATAAAAAGAACGCGTTTCAAACACGTATGTTCCTTGCTCATAGCATTTGACATTATTTATTATAGTATACACCCTGGCAGAGGTATGCAACACAGTCCTGTTTCGCTGAAGTTTCTTTCTTTATAGTGAATTATTTGTGATAAAGATCTCCCACATCTGCTCAGTGGTTCTCTAACGCACATAACTGATGAGAATCAATCAGTTCATAAGCAATATCCAGCATAACAACATCACATTTAGGATTATGCTGGTATAACATTTAGGATAATGCTGGTATAACAGTTTACTCACTGGAGACATTAAATAAGCGAGACAAACAACAACTAGAGCTTCCAGTAGGTTCTCTAAAGTCATATTTAAACATAAATGATAATATCAACAAAACAAAGTTTGCAACAAAAACATATCAATATTCTGATAACATTTCTCAAAGTTCCCAAAGTTGTTTTATAAATTCTCAGGATAGTATGTGCAAGACCTATGAAATATTCAAAACACATTCCAAAATATTACTTAGCTCCAAGGTTGGTTGCAGATTACATTTCACTAAACTTTTGAGCAAAATTGAGCTTAGTCATGGACAAGCACTGAATATGAAATGTGCAGTTCACCTGATTTCAGTGCAAAACCTGGACCAACTCAATGGCTTTAACTGAGTTTCACCTTGAAACACAAAGTGACAATTCAGTAAATGCAAACCCACACAAACACAAAACCACTTAAAAGTTTTAACACAAATTCCTATGAATCAAAATCACCAAGATGTATATTTGTCTCATATGGTTAACAACTACTACACATCATGAAGCCACATGTTGCATGACAGGACCAAGAAAGTACTGTCACTTACCACAAGTGAGAGGGGTCTTTTCCATGAGACAACACCAATCAGTCCTGACAGAAGCACCTGAAATCAAATGAAAAGGATCACCAAAAAGGTACCAGTTTTATATTAATACTAAAAAACCCTGAATAATAATATTCTCAAGGCAAGAAACTGGTTCCCAAAGTGCTGGTACTGGAAGCTAGAATGTTGCAAGATTATTCTATTTCCAAAACAGCTGAAAACAGGAAGTACTGTAAGTAGCAAGCAAAGCCTGTTTGTGTTGAAATTTGGATCTGCTTTCCAGACCAAATTCTTTCTGACACATTCACAGCAAGTCCTGAAACTCATTCTTTTACCAAGCACTAAAGCATTACACTTTTACCAGTGTAAGCGATTGGAAACCAGTCTATACTTGTAACCAAAGTTCAGCACATATAGATTGGTTTAAAAATGGCAGAATACAGTCTGAGTTTTGTGCCCGCACCAAAGGGTGAATACATGTTCTGTTCACTACCGACCTAAACTATGCTGCTTACATAAAACTGTGTAACTTAGATCATTTCTGCCTCAGGATTTTTTAATGTTTGTACCTAACCTAATAAAACATATGATGTACTAAATCAGTGGTTCTAACAGGGGGCTGTCTTGAGGCCAGTTACAACGTCAGCCCGCCCACCTGTCTAGAGCAGTCCGCCCATGTGATTTGTCTGCCACACCTTTGTTCTAAGAAAAAAAGTTGTTACTAGGTGTGGAGGCTGCCTCTTTAATGCCCTAATGACAAAGGCGTATTACATGGCTCTGACCTTCCCTTTACTGTGTCCCAAGCCTCCCCACGGCCCTGCCTCCTTCTAGTCATTTCACTGCCTGCAGCTGCTAGCCAATTACCCCACTAAGCTGTTGTTCAGCCAACCTGTAGCTGTGGAGCTCTGCCTAGCCTGTAGGGCTTTCTGTCCAGGCTGCTTCTGCCCTTAAAGAAGCAGGCACATTAATACCCTGCTATGGTGGTGCTCAACTTTTTGGCCCCGCTGGATGATGAGTGGTGTGAGGTTGATCCACAGGATGAATCAGGCACTGTGCCACCTGTATCTCCCAGGACCTGCCCTGATAGGCCCCATGCCACTTCACTAAGCACCACTCCAATTGACCCCATGCTGCTCCATGCCACCCCAATTGGCTCCACGCTGATAGGATCAGCCTCATACTGGCAGAATCGGTTTCATGCCACCTCACATACCCATTCCAGGAAACAGGGCCATGCTATTCAGCCTGTGGGACTCCCTATGTGTCCGGAAATTTAGCAGCAAGGGAGTGGTAGTTAATGCTGTCCCTGCTCCCAAGCCACTGAATATCCAGCACCACAGGAAGCCCCACAGGCCAGATGATACAGTTCTGTGGGCCTGGGGTTGAGTATTCCTGTACTATTTTATAAATATGTTCAGTGCCAAATGAGAAGTGTTAAAATAAGATTTTTTACATCACTGGACTAGTTTTACAGTGGTCTTCGAGTACAAATCAACAGTAGGTGGAAAGTAATACTAACATATTTTGATAACATCTAACATGCCCTGCTATTTATTTGCTACTCAGTAGCGTCCATCAAAAAACTCTTTCAACAAGCTAAAATATCCAGTCACTCATGTTGTACAGCTCAGTTGTTTAGACATAAACAGCTGTGGACCTAACTTTGTTATAAGAAAAACCCTGGCCTTAAATTATGCCATTACTTATGTGGAATTATGAAAGCCTTTTGTTGCACCCTCAGAAAAAGACGACTACAGAATGGCTCTTTATTCAAGTGACACAGTCAGCCTGGCCAACTTTCTGCTGGGCCAGGGTAAGATGGCAACCCTGAAGAGCTGGCGAAACCGGCTCACTGGGACCAGGATGGACGATGCCCTGCAACTCTTCCACCTGCTGGTGCGGGCCCGCCTCTCACTTGAATTCAAGTATGAAGTCCTCCGGCAGATGGTGTCCACCTTTGAGGAATGCTGGGCTGTCGAGGGGGCACTGTGCCAAGTCGAGGCGGGGTGCCTGCTCCTTGCTCTGTGACATCACCAGCTGCTCAAGGTGCAGAGGTGCATCCAGCGAGCTGAGACCTCGGGCTTTGTCCATGCGGGCCGACCCCTGATGCCCGCATGGGCGTCTCCACTGGCAGAACTGTATATATGTATATGTGTAAATACTCCTTTTGTTCTTGGTTTTTTGTCTAGTGTGTATGGACAGGCCTTGCAGGCCATGAGCCCAGACTTTGTCCGTGAGGCCCAGATCCTCAGACCAACCTGTACATGATCTCTACTGCCTCCCATTTGTCACCCTCCCCAGAATAAACGTCTCTTAAAAGTCAAAGTCAAATGACTGATATTTACTAGGCAGTGACCTAACAGCTAAGACACTAACCTATTCAAGAGTTAGTCCTATTCAAGGGTAGGGAGCCTTAATCACACATGGCAAGGATAGGGATGAAGGGGAACAGGACATGCTTTATAAAGCATATCTTCAGAAATTGAAAATACCCCTAAGGTCTAAAATTTGCAGGCCTTACTCTGCACGTTGAACAGAAGAGAGAAGGGAGGCACAAAGAAAGAGGCCACTGTCCCCTTATCTGGAGTTGCTGAAAGGGAAAGAAGCATGTTCAGCACTTGATCCTCTCACCTGCACCAGGCCCAGCAGGCTGAGGGAGCTGCTGCAATCCTGTGCACAACCACTCAGTTGTCAAGCCCTCTGGGAGCAACCACTGGCAGCTACCTCAAGTTCATCCTAAGGATGGCAATTCCCACCACACTATGGCTAGAAACAGATTCTGCATTTGTCCCAAGGCCAGCTGTGCCTGTGTTTGTCCTGAAATATAAAGTCTCAGGATTGTAATCTGGGTTTAGTGAGTAGCTGAATGCACTTTCACTTTTCTGCCACTGATTCAGGTGATGCAGTCCTGGGAAAACCATTCATACGCACTTCAAGATGTCCCTGGACAAACTGTTAACACTTCTTATCCCATTAAACTTTTTTAGGGTTTGTCCCAGGACAACAGACATGGATGTCTGAATGACAGCACTTTGTCCTGGGAGAAAATATTTCTCCCAGGACAAATGCAACATATCCATAATGGCACTTTATCATGCATCAGTAGATGCATGACGAATAGATCCAAAGAGGTGATACTTCCCCTCTATCGGGCGCTGGTCAGACCGCAGTTGGAGTACTATGTGCAATTCTGGGCACCGCACATCAAGAGGGATGCGGATAACCTGGAGAGGGTCCACAGAAGGGCCACTCGTATGGTTAAGGGCTTGCAGACCAAGCCCTACAAGGAGAGACTAGAGAACCTGGACCTTTTCAGCCTGTGCTAGAGAAGGTTGAGAGGCGACCTTGTGGCTGCCTATAAGTTCATCATGGGGGCACAGAAGGGAATTGGTGAGGTTTTATTCACCAAGGCGCCCCCAGGGGTTATAAGAAATAATGGCCACAAGCTAGCAGAGAACAGATTTAGACTGGACATTAGGAAGAACTTCTTCACAGTTAGAGTGGCCAAGGTCTGGAACGGGCTCCCAAGGGAGGTGGTGCTCTCCCCTACCCTGGGGGTCTTCAAGAGGAGGTTGGATATGCATGCTCTCCACGTGGGGCCTTCTATCCCCAGCTCTTTTTCCTGCCTATGCAGGCGGTTGGACTCGATGATCTATTGAGGTCCCTTCCGACCCTAACATCTATGAATCTATGAATCATGCATGACATGCATTTATTATTTCAGTTATAAAGGAACACTTTTAGGAATGTTCTGAAGTATTTTATTGGGGATACCCCATATAGGTAGAGTTGATTTATTTAATGGTACACGGGTAAGAAAGCTGTAAAATCTTAAAAATATATCAGAACTACCTTTGGACTCCTTGAGTGATATGACATAAAAGTTTAAAGCCGTAACTTTTTAATCACACAGTATAATGCTGATTTACATGTGACCTGTGACTTGGGCAGAGCAAATTTTTGGTATAGGTAAGAATCCCATCCTGAAGGCAAGGAGGTAAAATAATTTTGGCAGAATATGATTTTTTGGTAGCTTTATTAAGACTTTTGAATACAGGTGACGGTCCAGGGAAGATGAGCAGTGAGCTGGTATGGTAGCAGTAGTTGCAAGAGAATACGCTTGTTACATTTCAACAATGACACAGTTAATCTCAATATATATGGGGAATGTGCATGAAGTATGCATTTTGTACAAAACGGAGAACAATCCCTATACTTAGGATGTCCTGACTATCCATTATATATGACTCCTGCAACTTTTTTTTGCAGACAATCCCTTTTTCCCCTCACAGACATTGCAAATTTGGCAGGAAAAAAACCCTGGAGCCAAAGAATGTCCTTTCTTTGTCCCATAAAATTATGTTCAGAGTTATGTTCAGTTCAGTTACATCCACAGATACAAACTTCTGAAGTCTCAGTTTCCCTTGCATTGTCAGATGTATTTTGGGCATAATAATAATTATTATTATTCTTATAAAAACATGAACATTCTAATGTAAGGCTGGGTGTATGCCCAGCTCCTGCAGAAGCAGCTGCAACATGCATTGTTCTAGGAACAATGGGAACAGATAATCAGTTGTTTGGCAGTGGGGTACAAGGCAGACTGGATCTCTCCCAACCACTCTGCTGCTCACCCAATCTAGTTGATATCCCCCAGGGACATTGTGTGAATTTGTGAGGTTTGCCAGTTTAATTTGTTTTCAGGAGTTGGAAACACTGGCAGTGGTTTATCTCCTGTTCTTGGAGTAGAACACAGAACAAGAGCTGCCCTTAGAAGAGAACAGAAAGATTGATCTATTCTTTTGTGACCACATCTCAGATCCATCAGGGGTATTTCTGAGACGATACTACAGAATCATGTAATTAAAGATTATCATCATGTTTATGAATGAAGAAACAAAATTGGGCGTTTCTGGTCAAACCAAAATAGCCATTTCTTATCTTCTGTGTACCTAACTCTGCAAACTAAATAATACATTTTAAATCAGTAATTTTAATTCTGAATGAAATCTTGTTCTCACTCAAGTCAACAGCAAACCTTACCTCCCCTACCTTCGTAGACATCTGTGGAGAAAGTAGGTAGAAACACATAGGTAGCTTGTAGGTAGAACCACATAGGTAGCTTGTCATTACTACCGATTATTACTATGTGGTTACATAAGCAATTCAATATTTATTAAAATAAAGTTGATGTGAATTGAATTTTTCATTACTGTAAAGCAGAGAGCTAAAATAGACTTGGAAATAAACCTAAATAAATACCTATTTTGGTTCAAATTCCAATTTCAGGTATGCAAAAAAAAACTATGCCATAAGTCAAAGGGATGCATACATATTAATATCAAATGTGGTCCAAAAAAATTAAACTTCAGAGACTCCCATAATTTTCTCATTCCACTTGTAATTATAACCCAATGTTTAAATAATGAAACTACCCAATGAACTAACTGCAAATATGTGGCTAGAAAGATTTCTTGTTTATGCAATATTTTCATGCGAACATTCTGCACCATGATGTATTAACTGCTCTATGTGTTCACTGAAGTCAAATGTATTAATGTGCTTGCTACACTACAAAACATTAACTTGCATACTCTGGACCAATACATTTCATACTTTAACAATAACTATATTTAATGGTATTTAAATCTCTCAAAGGTTTTACACAAGAAAAAAGCACAATGGAAAACACAACTTTTTGACTATTCATTTAGCATCTGCACAGTTAGAAATTCCATGGAGTATTCATTTTAATATTTATTGTTATCATCTAAGCAAAGTACACATGCAACCTGGGAAAACCATTAAATATTAGAAGATTAACTTAAATCAAGTTACGTATTCTACAACCAGTATGCAGATTAAAACAGTTGCAAGTAGGATATCACGGATATCCCAACTATTCAAATTTTACTATGGCACTAAAGATTTTTGTATTTTGGCCAAAAACAGAAAAGTAGGGGTCTCTTTTACATTTAATTATAGTTACTTACACTGCTAGGATAGCCTATTATTACTGAAATAATATGTCTCTGGGTTGAAAATCCCATAATACATAAGTGATACATAGATACTAGAGCTATCAATTAATCAGTTAGCATGTGCGATTAACACATTAATTGGTTTTGCATTAATTTTAATGCATTAATCATGCACATGGTTTTGTAGCCCACACCCAGGCTCTGCTCCACTGCCTGCAGGCTGCCCAGTAGGGCAGCGGTGGCAGCGTAGAGGACCACAGGGCAGTTGCAGCAGGGAGAGGGAGGGGGCACGCAAGGACACAGACGCACATGAGCAGTCATAGCCTGCATGCTGCATGTTTGCCAGTAAGTCTGTGGAGGGAGAGGGGTGGGGGGGGCAGACTGAGCACCACCCCCCATGATGAGGGAGGGAGTGGGGCAGGGGTAGGGGCAGGCACTAGGGTGAATGGGGCCCCAAGGCTAGGGTAGATCATGCAACAGAGCTGTGGATGGCTCATCTAAGGGGGGCTCCCTGCCGCAGCACACCCCTCTGGGGGAGGCATAGGGGGCACGTGGCCACCAGATTTGTGCACGGGGTGGAGGCAGGCTGCCCGCTGTGGGCTGTGGCTCTGCATTCTGCTACCATTGCCCAGAGAGCCGTGCAATGCCATGTTGTGCCTCCTGCCACCAGGCAGGCAGGAAGTGTGTGGCGTGGTCAATGCACAGTTCTGAGGGCAAAGGCAGCAGAGTGCAGAGCCCCAGCCCACAGTGGGCAGCCTGAGCCTCTTTCACGTGCACAGATCTGGGGTCACGTGCCTCCATGCCTCCCCCAGGGGTGTGCACAGCAGCAGGGAGCCTCCTCCACCCCCCTGCCAGAAAAGCTGCCCACGGCTCTGTCCCATGACTCGCCCCAGCCCTGGGGCCCCATTCACCCCAGCACCTGCCCCTGCCCCACTCCCTCCCTCACCAGGGGGGCCTTGAGCTGCCCCCACCACCCCTACCTGCTGGGCACTGTCTGTATATGCATCTGTGTATGTCTGTCCCTCACTCCCAAACCACAGCTCCCCAGCCCTGCTGCTGCCCCTCACTCCTGACCCACAGTATCCTGCATCCCACCAGGGTGTGTGGGGATGCCCATCACTGAACTCCAAACCTCACACACATACACCCACAGTCCCACACACCTTCACAAATCCCCCCCATACAAACACCCCACCCCTACCTCCCAACCATACAAAATACCTGCATAATTTTGAGTTTTTCTGCGCATAATTTTGTTCAGCCTAGCCTTTAAACAGGCCTTGGATATATTATCATAAATGTTCAAAGACTTTCCTTCTTTCATGCTAAGTAAAAGACCAGGTACAATCCAGTCCTTTAATAAGGTTTAGTTATCTTCCTTCATGTCTCACTTCCACTAATACTTTACATTGCATTGATGTTTTTAATACTCCCAATATACAATTGCCAAATATGATGCAGCAACTGTAATTCTGATCACAGGATTCTCAAATCTCTAAACCAAATTAATCCCATCCTTTAATGAATCTGGCAGGTTGAATTCGCCTCCTGGAAGAATTCTTAACTAAATCTATTGAGATTATGTAAAGATAGCTCCAATGGCAGGAGCCATCAGCGCTTGAAGTGGTCGTGTTCACAACTAGTTAATTAGGAAACTAGAATCCAAAAAGTAGGTCATAGCAACCCCTAGGATTTCATGATGGAAATAAGCATCATAAAATAATAATAATTTAATAATTTTAATAATAATTCTTAATAAGGATAATAAGCTTCATAATTCCCCCCCTCTTCCCTGGGCTCTGTCTTCCAGACACAAACATCAATACTGCTGTTTAACAACTTCGATCTCTAATCTTCTGAGCAGTTTTTGAATGAAACAAATACTATTCCAGTTTTGAACGAAGTAAATTAAAACAGTCAATATTATGTAGCTTGGGTACCAGAAACAGCACAGTTGCATTTGCACAGTACTCCACCCAAGCTAGTTTACCCTGATTTGATTAGCCTCATGCACTGTAGACAAAGAGCACTCAGAAATGCACATCCCTAAAAACTAACCCTAATTCAAGGGTGGGATTCTTACAAGTATATATATTTCAATGTATTAAACAGCTATGAGCAGCATCTTATATAGCAGGTGTCTGTGGCAGAAGGCCACCTCTGTTTCTCCCCAAAAACTCTGCTCTGTGACAATTTGGTTAGGATGGGCCCAGCAGAGGATACACAACTTACCCTATGTCTTTAAGTAACCTGAGCTGGATACATTCCTGAGGGAGGGGGGAAACCTGCTCCCTCTGACTACATGACTGGTATCACATACCTGGGTGAGGGGCTTGCTCTCTGGGGAACTAGGAACTGTCAGTCTGCCCAGCAACCAGTGATGCATTTCAAATTGGTTGGGTGACAGCCAACATGTGCTGGCCTCCATTGGACCAGGTAAATGAAGTCACAAGGGCTATATAAGTTAAGGACTGCCCAGGAGGAGGGGACAGCAGCCATGAGGGAGACTCAGAGAGAGAGAAGAGCTGAACCATCTGAAACTTGCTCTCTCTCTCTCTCTCTCAAAACTCATGATCAAGGAACTGCCTGCCTCCAGAGGGAATCTCTCCCTGCCTCTGGATGATACTTGTAAGTAAGCTACCTGAGATCTAACTAGATATATAGCTTGTAGTAACTCAGATGCATGATCAAAGGCTACTCAGCCATGAGAATTTGCTCTATGGGATTTCTCTGATATCGCTCCACCCTGTACCCTATTCCAGCCCTACCCTTTGTAACCAATAAAGTTCTCCTTTGTACCTAGTGTGGGAGACTTATTGGGAGTGGGTCTAGATTATGCCTTGGGGTCCCCTTGGTTCAGCTGACTAAGGGAGACCACTACTTGTGCTTCTGAGGGAAGCATCCCAAGTTCTTGAAGTGAATCAAGTACCCTCAAGGGCTACTAGGCCCGTGTTTCCCAGGGTGCACAGAGCCAAAATCAAGCCCAGCCCTGGGTGGTGGCAGTGGAAACCCCAGGCTAGTGGGTGTGCTCCAGGAAGGGGGTCGGCCAGATGTAAGGTGCCCCCAGGGAGACACTCGGAGCCTGGAAGGTGGTTGGGCGCAATGAGGTGGGTGGCTCAATGCAGGAGCACCCCCTACTGGCCTGCCACAGTGTTTACCCATGACTTAGTATCAAATGACCACTCTATCATATTTGAAAAAGGGCTAGACTTTGCAAAATGACTAACTGGTCCAAAGAAAGGAAACATGCCAGAGTTAGTATAGCTCCAACTCTTTTACTTCCTTAGATTGCAATTGAGCTAGTATAGCACAGGGAAGGAAACGGGCTCTTAGAACCAGTTCCAATTTGCATTGAAGCCACTGGAGGCTGGGTCAGATCCTTGGGCAGTTGATTGGATTGAGACTAAAGCCGTAAAGGGCAAAACCAACACTTCAAATTCCAGCTGGAAACCAAGGGAATACTTTGTACTCATGCAGCTGCCTAGTCAGAATGGAAGAGAAAGGCAAATGAACCCTGTAGTACCCTCACATCAATGTCCTAAATGTATCAACATGCCAACATCAACGGGAATCTGGCCTAAGAATGCGGCATTATTTCACACTGCACTATACCTTTAGAAAGCTTCTGCTCCTTATGGACCCAGTGTTGCCTCTTTTTCCGCAGAGAAATGAAAAAGTGTGAATGCAGAAGATTTCTGTAATTCATGACACACAAGCGATTTTACACCCTCATGGCATGTAAATATTTGTGCATTTTTTTTAACACTGATGTACCTTACACCAGAGTGGAGAGATGACCAATGCTCCCAGATTACTTAACACAGTGCCTCACCACTACTTGGCAGAGGAACTAGTGACACCGCAGAACAAATAGTGATGCAGGGATAGAAATAGTGGACACAACACCTACACCGTTGTTTAATTTTTCTTGTCCCTGCCTCCCCTTCCCTTCCCTGCTGGAGCAGACATCACAGACCACCCAGGGCTGGAAAGCATACTGGGATGCTAGGGGACTGTTATTTAACTTGAACCAGGAAGGGGTCTGTGACAGAAGTTTCATAAACCAGTTTGACCCAAATCAGTTAAGTCTGATACTACATTCAGCCAGGTTTATCAGTCAGTTTAACCAGTTTCCGCCATTTTCAAACTGGTTTATGTGCACTGAACTTCTGTTCTGTTATATGTTTAAACCAGTTTCTGATGACTTAACCTGGTTTATGTCTACCTTCTGTCCCTAGCCCTAGAGTAAATATGTTGTGTGCCCAGGCCCTTTGACTTCTACAGAATCCCCAGTGCAAAATAAGGTTTGCATAAAGGACCACGATCTATAAAGTAAAAATGTACTTCATATATAGTGAAATTCCTGACTCTTAATAAACAGCTGCTTTGTTAATTAGATTGGTACACATGACAGGCTTTTTAATATTCTTTTGCTATACTTAACATGCATAATTCTAAATACTTATTAGAAATTCTGTTGTTTATTAGACATTAAGTTAATTTAGCCCCAACATTTCAGACCTGATTTCAAATATAATATTATGTGGAAATGCCACCTACATGTTTCTGAAAGTTCTATTATTCCATCATTAAAAAAGAAAACCTAACTGAAACAATATTTTGAAGTGCATATGACTACAGTCTTAGTGAGCTTTCTTTAACAAACATTATTCCCATGGCAGCACATTCCTGCTGACTCCAATAATTCAGAGCCAGAAAAGTAAACAGAAGGCATCCGTGGGGGCTTCTGTAGCATTAGAAATACAAAAACATGTACTGGCTACTGCATTCCAGTGGGCAAATGAAATTCCCATCATCATTAATGAAAGCTGTGCTCATACATGGAGTGGAGACCTGGGGTGGTATAGTGGCTAAGAAGCATGGTTGACAGACCAGAAATCACAAGTTTGAGGTCATAGCAGAACTGAAAAAGGGAAAGGATGCATTGAGTGGACACATTTACTTCAACATCTAGATACTAAGGCAAGATAAAAACTGTAGAAGATAAATTTATCTTTGAATCAAGGGATTGCGGACAACAGGGAACAGACACAAAGATAAACTATTATTTAAAATGGTCAATATACTTTTGAGATCTGAAGTAACTCAATTTAAGTGGTGTCTATAAATTCAGTGTTCTGATTAGGATATAGCATGTACTAGGTAATATATTCTGTTGTCATAATTTACATCACTGGCTACCTCGCCACCTCTCCCCCCAAAAAACAAACATTCAACTTAACACATAGTCTGATCCTCTTGTTTTGTAAATTTTCCTTAAACTACAAAAACAATTTATTGCTGATACAGAACATTATTTCCATTAAATTTGCATTGCATGTAATGAAAACCCATCAAAGTAGAATTCACATGAACTAATTTACAGAGTCCTGTGGTCTTAAAACTATTGGAATTGCAATATTAACAGATTTTGTCTAGTGCAGTTGTTCTCAACCTTTTTTGCACTAGGACCCATTTGTAAACATCAATGGTCAGTCCAACCCAGTGCCCCTCAGTCCCAACCTGCTGTCCCCAGGCCCCAGCTCCCAAGTGAATGGGGCGAGGCATGTGTGGGGCATGGGGAGCCCCAAGCAGTCCCTTACAGGTTATAACTCTGCCAGCCTGCAAGGGAAAAGCCACAGTTTCCCACATTTTTCTCTTTTAAAGGGGAGTCCATTTTTTTAAGTTTGTTGATCCATTTTTAAAGTTTGTTCGTGACCCTTTCACATATCTTGCAACACCCTTTTGGGTCGCAACCCACAGGTTGAGAAATGCTGATCAAGTGGACAAGCTACCCATACAACTGTGGATAATGCCATGCTATGGTGTTTTTATAAGTAGTAGTAACAGCAGCCCCACATCCTAAGCAAGCTTTTCATAACACTTTTGATGCATTTTTCTCCTTGCTCACACTTGTTTATTTGGGGTTTTTTTCAATTGTAAGAGGCATAACATGTCAAGGTGCTCAACTTCATTTCTACAAATTTAACACTTGAGTGTTTCAAATTTGTAACTGCCTATGGAAAACTAGACCCTATGGAAACCTATGGCCAAGTTAACAGCAGCCAGACAGCCCTCATGTAAAATATTACACACAATACCTCAAGCAATAATTATTCCTAGTGTTTGATTTAAAAGACGTCACCAGCATATTACACCACATATAACCTACTTTCTTCCCAACTAAATTATTTAGGACCATGCCTTTTGTTTTTGGAGAAAGTTTTTCAAAACATAATTTGGATGGTCCTATTTCTGTTCAAGGTAACTCCCGGAGAGGGAATTAAGCCCCAATTCATAATAAGTTTAGGGAAAACTTTTGTTGGGGCTCACATAGGACAAGACATAAAAAGTAACAAATAATATAAAAAGTAGATGCCTTGAAAAAATATTATCTAGTTCACATTTAATCTATTGTGCTAGATCCTCGTGTTGGCTATTTAGAGTACTGTATGGGCAAGTAAACAAATGCCAACCAGAGTAATTTATAAGGCAACAATCAGTCCTTTCACTCTGCTATGTAATAGGTACCTTTATGTCATTAATGCAGGCATTTAGAATGGTTCAAAGCAATAAAAACCAATACAGGTAACCATATACCAACTAACTGAAAGAACTACCAAATAAATAGGACTTCAACTGAATGTCAAGAACCAAAAGGAACTCTGCACTTCAAATCTATTTCCAGGGCAGGATTCATCTCACTAAATTATTCACTAATGTGATCCTTATCCCTCCCCCCAAATTCTCATTAGCCACAAGAGGAGAGCTGAAAACTGTTCTGGTAAGTGCCATAGCTACTAAGCTACTGACCTAAAGAGTGGGAGGGCCCTCTGTTTATGTTTACATCCATGCAGCTGGGTTTTTCTATGACTAAAGTTTCAGGACTCCCCTGGCCAGAACAATCCTAGGCAATTTTATTATGCCTAGGCACTTCTGCAGCCAAAGCACAGCCTACCCAAGCACACACAGAAGGGAAGTGTAGGCAACTGTAGCTATGTAGAATCCCAAACTGTGTAAGTGCCAAAATGTACAGTTACACAACTGCATAACAGTCACTTCAGTGCATGAAGATGAAACACAGTTTAGCCTTTGATCTCAGTAACAGGTGACCAGACACTGAGACTTGGACTGAAACTGGTAAGGAATGCAAACAGATGTTGCCAACCCCTTGGAATTTTGGTGCATGATTACTGTGGGTTACAACAGTGATTGGTATCATCACAAGCTTATTTATGGTTTAGGATAGGGATTTTAGGGAATCTTATCCATTTCAGATAAAGATGAGCGTGTGTCTGTGCTTTTATTTAAAGGTCAGGTAAACTGTTACTGATGCATCATATTCTGTTATCAACCATCTCTAGTTACTTTTCAGGCACCACATTTTGCAGCAGAGGAAGTATGCCTGGTCCCTTCTTTAGCAAATATTAGCAAGACATTCTTAACCCTCATGCCTTATGAAAAATCCCAGATAACCAAGCACTACTCTGATTCTTACAGGGTCTTTGCAATTTCTTTGCCAAGTATGTCAATGAGCCATAAGGCATCCTCATTCCAGAAACTGTCCTTTGGAGTTTAGTCAACTGACTGGTACCAGGATTGGCAAGGGATATTTCATGAAGAGAAAGGTATCAGGTAGCGGCTCAACATCTTTATCAATGACCTGGATGAGGGGGTGAAAAGCCCATTGGCCAAGTTTGCAGACGACATCAAGATATGGGGTTGTGCAGGCACACCCGCAGATAGGCTGCAGATACAAGCAGACCTAGACAGGCTGGCATGTTGAGCAGAACGGAATAAGATGAGGCGCAATGTAAAGAAATGCAAAGTGCTGCATCTGGGAAGGAAGAACCCCCAGCACACCTACAGGCTGGGCATCACTAACCTGACCAGCACTACAAATGAAAGGGATGCGGGGGTAACAATAGACCCCAGCATGAATATGAGCCAGCAATGTGACACAGTAGCTGCTAGGACCAATAAAACTCTGGCATGCATCAATCAATGCATCTCCAGTAAAAACAAAGAAGTGATTCTCCCGCTTTACTTAACATTGGTGCGGCCACAGCTGGAGTACTGCATCCAGTTCTGGGCATCGCACTTCAAGAAGGATGTGCTAAAGCTCAAGAGGTTCCAGAGAAGAGCCACCCATATGATCAGGGACTTGCATGGCAAGCCGTACGAGGAAAGGCTGAGGGATCTCAGACTCTTCAGCCTAAAGAAACGAAGGCTGAGAGGGGACCTGATTGCAGCATACTGCTATATCAGAGGCATACATCAGGGGCTCAGTGAACAACTGCTCACCAGGGCGCCCTGGGGGAAAACTAAAAACATTGGCCACGGCCCCCTGGAAGATGGTTTCCGGCTGAACATTAAGAAAAACTTCTTCACAACTACAGTGTCCAGACTATGGAACAAGCTCCCCCCAGAGGTGGTGCAATCATCTACCCTAGAGGTCTTCAAGAGAAGATTGGACGGCCACCTGGCTGGGGTCACCTGACCCCAGATGTCTTTCTTGCTCATGCAGATGATGATTCTATCTGACCTGAATATTGTATCTCTGGGTGTAAATTGCATGAGATTTTGTGAGGGGGTTAATTTAATCAGCAGGGGAAAGACCCAAGGTAGATCCAGAACCCTTTTTCCATAAACACTCTAAAATGTTAAAAAATAAATAAATAAAAATTCTGCAATAGAGGGTATTGCAGACAGCTACCAGACCTCCATGGATTTACAAGGCCAGAACAGTTACAAACCATGGAGTAGCTAATTCTATGCAGGAACACTAAAGTTCAATAATTGCTTGTAATATCATCATGGCTACTTCTTCAGTTATTCAGCAATGATGAAGTAAGCCTTGCTGATGGTTTTTTGGTCATGCCAGGGAGAAAACTATTTGGAAAGCTGGCTTTTCAGCACAGGTGGGCAGCCAACTAATGGTTGACATCTTCTGATACAAGTGCCCCCTGCAGGAGACCAATTCACAGGGAATCCTGTTTCTTGATAAGGTTGGGGCTTCTAATGAGGACAAAATGCTATTCCTCTGAGCCTCCAAATATAGGGAGAAGTAGGGCCCAGCACTGGACTGGGGTCGGGTGTGAAAGGGTGGACAGCTAACAGCAGCCCTCCCCAGATAAGCAGGAATCAGTGAGGAGGGAATGAATGATGGCCTGCAATGTACAAATTATTGCCAGATCATTCCCAGTTGAGAAAGTTAATAAAGTTGTTCCCTAATTAAACCATATCCCTTGTGTTTTATCATTCTCCTGAAAGTCCAAGACAATGTGGAAATCCTTAAGCAAAAGAAAAAGTCACCGTATGGCAAAATGTCAACAGTTTCTGTTTA
>NW_005841944.1:731506-733580 GCF_000455745.1 Alligator sinensis | reverse complement strand
AGCAGGAATATTTGAAACCAATAAATTACCTATGCACAAGTACTGCATTGTAAATTGTATGCCTCAAAGGCAATATGTTAATTATTGAGATCAATATCATGATGATAAACCAGCTGTCAACATTGCTCAGCTAGACTTTGGACATCAGACAGAAACATTTTTGACTGAGTTACAACTCCTGCCAAATAGGCAAACAATTAAAATCAACAGGAATCTGTCAGTCCTGGCATTAAAATTACTGCTCCAAAAGAAACAAGTGTCAAGACCAGCATCTCCACAAATTCAGTTAGGCAGATGCCAATGTTCCTAAAATGGCACCAGAAGTTTCTAATATGATTAATAATGCATTTCTCATATGGCAACAAAACATATAAACAGGTGTGATTTCTGCTGCTGTGACTACCTTTAAATGGTTACATTAAGAAAAATACAATAAATGCTCATAGCCTGATAAAGTTAGAGTGGGAAACACCTAATGCAATGTTTAAGGAATCAGTGCAACACTGTTCCCATTAGTTGTCAATTACAGACCTCTCTCTTGCCACAATACATACAGTCTTATTGCACAGTTGTAAGCCAGCAAAACAGTGATTTTCCTTAGTACAATTTCTTTAAAAGGAAAGATTTAGAGATGCTGCCAAATTAATAGTCACATATAAGACTCAAAAATATCTACTTCCACCTTATTAATACCAGTTTACTTACTTAAAACTGAAAGGACAGCATTATTTTCACCATTTAGATTATTTGAACATTTCTCTTAGTCTGAACCAATACAAACCAATATTAATTAGGCAGTTGCTAGTCCATTTCACTTTCAGAATTTTATATTCCAGCCCAATGTTGCAAAGTTCACACTGCAAGTGTTACAAGACAGTTGGTATAAAACACTGGAAATTTACAAATCAATGGAAGCTTTGTAAAATTGTTCTGCAAACTACAATTAGAAGCCAAGGTGACCTGGGAATGTTCCTTCAAAACACTGATAAAAAGCTGTTTATCAATACAGAACTTGGTTCTACTGAGAAAAAAAAATCCACTTTTCTAAACAGTTTTATCTGCACATCTTTGGAGGAGGGGAAGGGACAAAAGTGGGATGAGATAGAAATCAGTGAACACATTTAGAAACTAATTAAAGGACTATGCACTACACTGTCTTATCTCTGCAAAATATTGTTTAAAGATGCTGACAGGATGCAGGCAACATTCACCAATTCATCTTGAGGAAACAATGGCAAACACTGCAACTACAAACACCTTATTAGCAGGCTAGTAATCTAAGAGAAAGAGAGCCCAAGGACATTGAAGAAAGTCTGCACAGGACTCAAAACACTCCATGGGGAAGGTGCCAAATTATGCACTGAAAAATTACTGTTGCTGGGAGGCAAGAAAAACTGACTGATTTTGGAGACATTTTTAAGGATCAGACTTTAAAGTTACTGGCCAGCTTTCAGGAATGACATTTCACCGCTGTCTCACTATTGGTTGCAATTTAATGCAACAGGAAAACAATAAAGAATTTTGACTTTAGTTATCTTCCATCATGTCCTACATTTGGGTTGGAACGTTGCAGCTATCAGTTTAAACTCTGACGTTTGCCAGAGCCATGGCATTTTCAATATTGATCCTTCTCTTCTACAACTCTTTCCTTACACACACGCAAGGAACCCAAGCCTGCTATATTTTGTTCAATCTTCCAATGCATTCAGTTTCTATAAGATACCTGCGTTACTTAGCACTCTCATCACGTTTTAACCTCTCTCAAAAAAACTGGCATTACAGCTTGGAGCTTTACAAGGAAGTGATGGAATATGTGCAGTCTTTTGCAGGTGCTCCATTCCAAGGAAATCTAAACAGTACCGAGTACGCCCTGTTATTACACATGTTGGCTCCACCACTGATTTCTCATATGACTTCAGGAAAATGAATTAACTCTTACGTGATTTGTTTTCTTTGTGGACTACTCTCTGCATTGGGCCTAAAAATATCAATTCATCAGCACCTAAGCAATTTGACAGACATTTAAAAAAAACCCCCAAAACAAAACCCTAGCACTTTACCAGAAGAGGAAGAG
>NW_005841944.1:729167-731475 GCF_000455745.1 Alligator sinensis | reverse complement strand
ACCCAGGTCGCCCAACCTCTGTATAGACTGCGCTTCAGCAGGGCTTTTTGGCACTTTTATCTAAAGCTATTCAATCATTTATTACACAGAAGCTCCAAAAAGCCCTGTTGAAGCACATGGTCTATACAGACATTGGGCAAGCCGGGCCTAACTGACACGATGCCTCTTCTGGGCATGCACTGGGCTAGGTGCAGGGGTGTGCCAAGCTGAAGTAAAGCACCAGGGCATGGGTTTCACATCTGTAAGCAGCCTTTGAAGTTAAAGACTAAGAAGTATTACTTACATTGGGTTGAAACTCAGAACTCAAATTCATGAGAAATCTTGGTATTTTAAAATGTTTGTTTCATTCTGAATCAGTATGAAAATGTGCGTTTTGAATTTCCTGTGAATGGAAATTTCTGAAATTGAAATGTCCACTTTCCAAAAATTTAATTTAAGAATGATTTCATGCTCCTCTTACATTATTTCATGACATGGCAAAACGTCAAACTGCCTCATTAAAAAAAAAAAAAAATTCTAAAAGGGAAAAAATATTTTAATTAGTGCTAAGCAGCAGTGGAGCTTATTTGATTTAAAAATTAAAAGGACATTCCAAATATGTTTCCTTATTATGTCAGAATGAAATATAAGAATAATAAAGAACACAAAACATAATTATAAAATAAAATTTGAAAGATACTGAACATTTCCAAATACCTTTTTGTAAAAATTGTTTCTAGGCCAAAATCTTCTCATAAATTTTGTCAAAAATATTTTCACAAAAGAAGATAGATCCAGCAAGACATATTTTACTAACAAAAATGTTGTAATGAAAATGTTCAAACCAGCATTAGTATTTCTACAAATCATGATTGTTTACCCTTGAGAGGAAAAAGAAAGAAACATAGCATTATTAGATCACACTTCCCTGTCTGAAAAGTTGATCACAATCAAGACTGTACAGCTAATAGCCAGAAATTATCTTGCTTTCACCATATGTAAAGGTGATAAAAAATTTGAGACATGAAGGAGAGAGAAAGAACTATTTTTTTTAGAGAATTCTTTAATTCTGTTAGCACTCCTGACTTTTTATAGTGTCACCAGAATGACATGCTTCTACTGTTGTAAGCCACAGCATCTTTCACACAGGATGGGGCATGGGAGCTGGGAAAAGACAGCAAGAGGGGGAGAGAGGGGAAGTGGAAGGGGGAGACTGACTTTTTTTTACATTTATTATAAAGAAGTAGAGATTGTCAAAAAACAACCAATACATCCAACCAATTAAAGGCACATGAGACTCGGCAAGAAAACAACCAACCAAAGAACAATTCAATGAAGTGACAACAAAGAAAACCCTGGCACCTCCTGCGTTCCCACACACCTGTGATCACACTTTAAGGGCCAACCAGTTCTCTTCCACAGTATGTAGGACTCACTGGATAGCCCATCAAGGGAGCACATGTTTTACTTTAGGGAAAAGTACCCAAACTCAAAGATGAGACACATCCAGATGAGGAGCTGAAAAAAGTTGAGGGAATCATCAGACTAGATCTGCCTATCCAGTTTTGGAAGCCTTTCAGTGTTGATATCTTAGCCTGACCCAGGAGGAAGCTGGCTAGGCAAATTACACCCTTCTCAGTCACCCAGTAAGGGTTTTAGAAAGTGTATGGTCAAAATGGGTCAAGGAGAGTGCCAAGGGAAGTGAAAAGCAGCCACAGCTGGAGGCAGCCAAGGAAAGTATTGGTAAAGGGTCTCTCCCACCTCCTCCTTGCAAAATGGATGGGCCACCAAAGCTGACATCTCCAGATGGCAGACAAAAGCACCAGTAGCCAGTGCCTCATGCAGGAGGCACTACTGATTCTCTTCAAGATGGGAAGTTTGTACAGGGCTTGCCAGGCCTGGCAGACTCACCTAGGTACCACTGCCATCAGGTGCTGCCTCCAGGTGCCCTGAAAGGTGGCAAAGATGCAGGCATGGCACACCCAGACTGCCCATGAGTATAGCACTTTAAGAGAGGTTCTCAAAGTGGAAACCTCCACCAACATCCATGAGGCAAGGAACAAAGGGATGGAGTGCAGGCCCAGCTAGGTTGCCAGGGACTAGGCCAGAAGCCAGGCAGACTGACCTGCGTTGAGGAGGTGGACAAGACTTATGCTGTGTCACCAGACCAAGATGGAAATGAAGCTGCCAGAGGCAAGGCAAGATGAGGTACACTCTGTTGCAAACCCAAGTTTTGGACCAACAGTTCCCATAGCACCTCAGGTGCCTGGCCTGGGTCCTCAGGTGGAAAGAGGCTTGCTAGGACCAAGAAAGGCCATTCCAGAAGGGA
>NW_005841944.1:720807-728970 GCF_000455745.1 Alligator sinensis | reverse complement strand
AAAGAGGGCTTCCCAGCTGAGGTAGTCGGGATCCAAGAGGAACAGCAGTTGGTCACAGTTGGCTCCCACTCAGCACAGAAATGTCAAGGCCAGTTGGTGCTAGAGAAGTGTTTTACCAGCAAAGAGCAGTTGCAGGTGGAAAGTGCCAACCTTCTCATCTGGTCAATTAGGCCCTGACCCACCTCTGTGACAGGCAGTAAAGGACAGCCCACTGGAGCCAGAGGTACCCGTCACAGAAAAAGTGTATGAGGAGTTTCTAGAACTTCTCAAGCAGGGATGGGGATGCATCCAGGACAACACACCTGTGCCACAAAGCAGCAGCCATCAAGTTGTTAATAATCATGTTTTAAATCAGAGAAATAAAAGAACACCAAAGTTAAAACTCCAGAGAACTTGCCAGTTTATATACTGTCAGCAACATAGCTATGCTATCCTCTCTCTTTTTACAGGCCTGCTTATCTTCTTGTAAGTTCCTGTAAACCTGTCAGCCCAATCACACGATCTAATGAGAGACAAGAAGACTTTTAGCAAGAACCAGAAAAGCTTTTGGTTCACGTTTGTAGAAAATTAACCCGAACAGTCTTGCTGCTTGCACTATAATGCAGTTAAATCTTTACTTGTGCTCAATGACTGAGGTGATCCCTTCCAATCTTATGTCCTCATGTGCCTATTTTTTTCTACAGGGTCGTCTAACTTCCACATTGTTATGACACTAGGAAAATGTGTCAAATGGAATTTATATTATATACTAGCACTGGACTCAGTAAAAATGCTGACCCCTTCCAAATCCTTGCATGCTTTCAACTAATCATTCTTATACACTTTAGCAACTTGGTAAATCAAGAGGAAACATCATATTATTTATTAATATTGGAAACCAGATTAGAATAGCCCAATCAATGATATTCCTAACACGATTAATATTCATTTCATCATTCTGTGGAGGATTTAATCAAAACTTTTAAATAAAAACTTAAAGCAAACTATTTAAAAAATAGGATGTGAGAAAAGATCAGAGCATCAGTGTAAGAGTACAACCTTTTTTGGTACAGTAGACATAATGTAAAATGAAAAACAAGGGGGGAAATTCTATCTATGGAAGCATATCCATAATTCCTACTGAAGATAATTCAACACCTGTAATATAACAGATAACAAAAGTTGGCTCCAATATCAGTATAAGGGATTCAATATAAAGGCATTCAGAAACGGACATGTGTAAAAAGGGATGGATCTATGGCAGTGCATCAGTGAGGACACACCCGCCTTTCAGTTGACCATATCACGGGAGCAGCAGCTGAAGAGTTCTTTTAAATCCCCAAAACAAATAAAAATTCTTCTCTCCCTTCCTCTTCGTGCTCAGTGGCACATCTTTTCCATTCCCCGCCCCTCCCCCCATCTCCCTGTCCACTACTGCCACTGTCTCCAGGGCTAAGTATAGACAGTCAAAAAGCCTGAGGCTGATTCAATTCAGTCTTTGCAAGTTAGGCTAAACTGCACAGATTAAATTGAAAGAGAAATGAACTTTTACCTTTGATTCAGGAAATGCAGCCACATGCCTGCAGTAGCTCAGGCCAGAAGCCGGGGTGTGCTAGAGCATGGCTCTCTGGCTGTATATTCACTTCCTCTTCCTGCTACCCTCAGGTCTCTAGGATTTGCAGTCCAGAATTACAACAGCAGGACTCTGCAGGATTGCTCATCACTTTCTCTTCCTGCTTCCAGATGCCTCTGGGATTTGTAGTCAATAGCTGCATCCAGCACTAAGTTTGAGTGGGGGAAGGGGTGTTTAATCCCCCTCCCTAGCCCCAGACCCCAGCCAGGGTTTGCCTGGGAGGGGCAGTCCCACCCTGTAGACTGGGTGGATCCCCAGCCAGGTTCCCCCCCCACCTGACAACACTTGTTAGCCAGCCTTCACTGCTCCAGCTAGGGAGCCGAGGGGCGGGGCCCGCCCTACAGGACAGCCCAGCCCAGCCCAGCCCAGCCCAGTTCTGGAAAGCATGCTGGGAGACTGTGATTTTAACTTGAACCAGGAAGGGGTCTGGGACAGAAATTGTATGCGTTTGACCCAAATAATTTAAGTCTGATACTACATTCAACCAGGTTTATCTTAACCTAGCTTCAGCCATTTTGAAACTGGCTTATGTGCACTGAGCTTCTGTTCTGTTACTGGTTTAAAAGAGTTTCTGATGACCAACTGGTTTATGTGTAATTTCTGTCCCTAGCCCAGCTGTCCTAGTGCTTGGGGGGGAGGGGGGAGCTCCAGAGATGCTCCCACCCACTCCAGCTAGGCTCTCTGTGCACTCCAGCTAGGCTCCATGTGGAGCCAGGCTCAGCAGCAACAGTGGGCAGGTTCTTCCTCTCTGTCTAGTCCCCCCAGGTGGTTCCTGCTGTCATGACCCAAAGGGTATGATTTTGTGTGCGCTTCAGCACTGCAGAATTATTTCCCGCCACATGGCGCTTTCTTTGCACGGTGCAATTTTCAGTTGCAAAGAGAAAACCCCGGTGCAAAGGAGTTCCCGCCACCCGTATGTAAATTTGTTTCCCACTATTGGCTGTTTCTAAATTATTCCCATCCCACTATTGGCCAGTTCTAAATTATTCCCACGTGGCGGCTAGCGATTGACGTGCTAGCCGTATAAGAGGCTTGAGCAGTTTCCGCCCAAGTTGGAGGAGGAGGACTTCACATCCATCTTGTGAAGAACTCTAAGCACACTGTGGAACCTAACAAACTCTGCGCGTGCCTTAAAGGAGGATACAGGGGCCTGATCAACCTCTAGCCTCTCCCCGTCGCCGCCTAATCCCTCGACGTACCCCACCCTGCGCACTCGTGGAGAGTCACTTTTCGGACTCTCATTTCGGTCGGTCCACGGAGCCTAGCAAACTTCGTGTGTGTGTATCCAGAGCTCTGTCCAGATTGTTTCAAGAGGCTTGAGTTTTCTGCGGGTCTTGTTCGAGTTTTGTTTTCGTTTTGTAACTGCAACTCAAGAAAGTTTTCCTGCCTGCACCGCGACCACCTACGATGTAAGTAAAATAATCTTTAATCAACCTCTATGCGTCCGTGCCTAATTCTAGTTCACCGTGCCGACCACTTTCCCCGGCCCACGTGCCTGGGCTGCTGGCCACAGCCCCTCGACCCCGACACCTGCCTGCCTGGAAGTCAGCAGGGGGGAAGAGAACACACCTGCTGCCGCTACTATCTCTACTCAAGCCTGGCTCCATGTGCAGCTTGGATGGAGCTGGGCAGGAGCAGCTCTGAACCCTCTACCCCCAGTTCCCTCCCTCCAAGTCAGCTGCAGCAGTGCGAGAGGCAGCAATAGAAGCTAGCAGGGGAGAAGAAAGAGCGGAATGGAAAGGGAGGAGACATATCACTGATCATGGAGGGAAATGGAGGGGGGAGAAAGATTTTTACTTGCTTGAGGGACTTTCGCCTGCTGCTGCTCTTGTGGCACAGTCTGCTCAGTGGGTAAGGGGGTATGTGTGTGTGTGCACATGTATGTTTAGGAGTGGGCAGTGGGAGCAGGGAATGCAGATACCCTTGCAATGCAAGTTCCTGCTCTTGCAGCCCCTTCCTCTGTGAAATTCTAGATCCACCCATGCGTATAATGATAGCTGATTTGTTGATTGCTTGCATTGGTGTTACTTCAGTATCTAATTGAGAACCTAAAAACATACTGCTCTTCCCAAAAAATTATATCACTTTAAAATTATCTTTAATGTTTGCAGCCACTTGCATGTGACTAATTATATACATGAAAAATGTTATTCTTAAAAATATTATTTCCACGGTCACCAAAACCAAACAAAAAAAATACACAAAATTCAGAAAGATGCAAGGGGGCTTTTTGGCTATCTAAAATGAGTTACTGTAAAAAGTAAAAGTAAACAGAAACATTTGTTTCTTGTTCTCCAACATTTTTTAAAAGAAAACTTACACAGTTGAAAAACTGGTGATTAATAATAACACCAAACTACTTTGATCTGCTGGTAATATACTGTTTCCACCACTGATAGCATTTCTTGTACTTTTTATTCACTATAAATCAATGTTTTGAACCAAATTGGTTGGCTTGAGTCTACAAATACTTATAGCCAAACTAGTGACAACTACTACTGTTTCAGATGAGTTATTTAAAAATGAGACTTTTGCAGTGTGAAATGACAAACTAAACAAAAGTCTGCAGGATGGTGTGTAAAAATTATACCTTAAAATGGTGCACATTTCAAAATAATCATTTTATGCAAGTCTGCAATTTACTTCTCTGTAATTATCCCCCAGGATTCTATTCTAAAAACTGCAGTGAACACTTGATAATATATACAACTGTATTTCAATTACACTGACTTGCTTAGGCAATATTTGTAATCAAACATAATCTGTCATTCTGCCTTACATTTGATTCTATTTTTAACTGATTTATATTCTTAGACACACTGTTTTCCTAAGTTAAAAAATCAGCTTGGCATAATCTTTGACATACTAACATCTCCAAAAATGATGGCAGCCCAAACACTTAAAAATGTGAACCGAGTCTGTTAGTGAAACCTGTGGCCAGCTCATTCAGTTTGAAGGAAATAGTGCCACAAGCTCTGCTATAGACACCACTAGGTATCTATGTACTTGCAAAGAAACTCTTTTGTAACCTCATGTCACAGAAAAATTCCACAGGATAATGCTGTCTCCCATACAAGACACTATAGAAATCCAACACTTTTTAGCTTAAGGGTGCATATACAAAGGTAGGCAAGCTTATTTGGGTAGATGTGATGTTTTTATTAGACCAAATGAGCAGCTGGAAAAAATTTATTTGTAAGCTTTCTGATTTTATAGGCAAAATACTTCTAGCATGCCTGAAATCTGACTATGATAAAAACATGCTTAAGTCTCAGAACCGGAATGGAACTTATGCTTAGACAATATTTATTTCAAATATACAACATACGTACTGGCCTCTGGCTGCTTTACTGCTCCATCCAGGAAGAGCACAGACCATCTGCAGATGCCTCCTCAGCCTGACAAAGGGTGTATGGCAGCCCAGTAGGGGGTGTTACTACGTAGAGCCACCCACATCACTGTGCCAGGCCCAAAACCACACTTCGGGAGTCTCCCCTGGGGAGCCTACGTGCGGTCGTCCCTTCCTTCCTGAAGAACACCCACAACCCTGGGGTAACACTGCCATCACCCAGGCACTGGTATCTGTTAGGGCTCTGTGCAGCCCAGGGTACACACAGACCCTGCAAGCTTTGGGGGTGCTTTGCCCACAGTAATATTTTGGGATGCTTCTTTCCACCTGAAGCATCCAAAGATAGCCTCCTATACCAGAGGAAAGTAAATAGCTAAGCCCACTTTAGCCAGCTGAGCCAAGGGAGCAAAAAGGCCTGTCTCTCCCCTAAGGAATTCACAGCCTGGCATGCTGTAACCCCAAAATTTATTGATCAGGTGAAGAGTGTGGGGGAGCGGGGGTTAGAACAAAAGGAGATAGAAAAACACCTTGAGCAAGTTCTAATAAATTGAGTCTTACAAATATGGGCTTGATGGCCCTTTTATATGCAACTGGAATTACTTAGTTCTAATCTACTAACCAGATTCCAGATTTCTAGTTAAAAATTCATCCAGATGGCAGCCTGGAGGTACTCAGCTTGGGTCTCTTCAAAAAGCCCACCGGAGAAGAGAGCAAGCTCCCCCTCCTCTCAGGAATTTCTACAGCCGTCACCTACGTGACCAGATTAAACCAGCAGCCAGAGTAAAAAACAGAGGGGATAGAATAGGGGGATTTCTTCACAGGGTGTTTGTGCCTAAAAGCTTGCTAAGAAGAACTTTTCCAACTATTTGAGTTGGCCTAATAAAATATATTTATTATATCTTATAGCACTTATAAGCATTTATTGTGATATGGAACTAAGAACAACACTGGCAGACATACTAAGGAACTAATGTACCATACTTTTATTATTTTTAATGGTATCCAAAGTGCACGTATGTTAGACATACTAAAGATACCGTGATTTTGTATTTCCTTCTTTATTTTATCTATAAATAAGTTCCTTTACTTATTTTTTAAAATGTAATCACTTAAATCTTAACAGTATACAAAAAGGCCAAATGTTAAGTGTTCAGCTTCCCTTTGTTAATTTGCTGGACCAACTCAAACATTGCTGTGAAAATACTTATTGTATATACTCCTGTAAAAATCAGAGTCAAGAAGAGGGAGACTGCAAATGCTAAAAGTCTAGGCAATGAATCAGGAGTAAGAAGGTTCAGGTGTGGCATAAGCCAAATCCTACATGCCTTCCATTCACAAAACTCCCACTGATTTCAATCAGATGTTCAAGAGGGTTTACAACAGGGGTGTCAAACTCATCTGACCCTGCGGGCCAGGTGAGCAGTGTGGCACTAGTTCACAGGCCAGATCGGGCCCAAGGACTTCCTCCCCCTCTCCTCTCCTCCCCCCAACTCTGCCCCAACACTCCTGATCCAACAGCTGCTCCAGCCAGTCTGAGACCTGCACTGTGGGAAGGGGGTAAAGGATGTTAAACTTCTATATATCTGGTAAGTGGGGCTTGCAGGGGGCTGGGGACCCCCTCTGGCAGGTCTGGGGGCATTGCAGGTCATGGCTAGGGCCACCCACCAGCAGGGCTCATGCTCCTTCTGCTGCAGCAGCCTTCTGTTGGGGGCAGGGAGCTGAGAACCAGGGCCCTGGCAGCTGCCCCCCCCCCCCCCAGCAGGGCTAGAGGGGCAGGGGCTGTGGGTGGGGGGCAAGAGGCACAAGCAAGGCAGGGAATCTGTAGTGGGGGGGCACTAGCAGTGTGAAGGATGTTTGGGGAGGGTTGGAAGGAGAGGCACCAGCAGGGCTGGGAGAGCTCTGTGAGGACGAGGGGCACCAGCAGGGCTAGGGAGGCTTGGGGAGGGGAAGTAGGGGCACCAGCAGGGCTGCGGGGGTTGGGGGGGGGAGTGAGGGGCACCAGCAGGGCTGGAGGGGTTGGGGGGGAAAGGAGAGGCACCAGCAGGGCATGGGGTGTGTGAGAGATACTAGCAGGGCTGGGAGGGAAGGAGGGAAACCAGCAGGGCTGAGAGTGGGATGAAGGAGGGGCACTAGCAGAGTTGGGAGGGGGCTGTGGAGGGCCTTTAATTTTAGGCATGGATTTTGGGGGGTTTTATCAGAGAATTTGTGATTTATTTATTTATTTATTTATTTTATCAAGGAAAACCAGGATCCCTGTTTGATGCATAAGCTGCATAACTCTTGGACAACAAAGTCCTGAACATTAAGCTTATCTTTAAATGATGGCTTCTTGTGTTTAAAACTACTGCTATGCACAATTTTTTACAGCAGACATGCACGATGAGCTCAAAAGAAATCAAACTTACATGCTTTGACTTAACATTTTATGTTGCAACATCTGTCCACTGAATTCTTTTTAAACTTAACCTTTATTTGCATAAGACAAGGACAGTAATGAAGTTGGCAAGAAAACCAAAAATCTCCATTTTTATATCAATCTAGATTAAAAATAAGGGTGTAAAACATATTTTGCATCATTTTTCAGGAAAGAGATTTTTGACAGATTTCACAGGGGTCAATTCATCATGCTGTTATACAGAAATAGCATAAAAGTGAATGGTAAAACCAATGTCAAAGAAAGGCATTACTAACTAGGAAAAAAGGAAGTGTAAGGCTATCAGTCCATCTTAATTGCTCACAGATAATCTGAGCTGAGACATAATTGAGTAAACATAGGCCCCAAGCAGACCTTATTTCCAACAGAAGGCAGAGTAGATTTGTACCTTATAGATACCTAAATCAGATGCCTACATTTCCATAAGCAACAGTGTAGCAGGGTGGCGTGGCCCTTTAAGTGGGGCAGCCAGCCCTGGGGTAGGAGCCCAGCTGTGAGTGATTAGCAGACAGGTAAAACTCATCAGGGGAGGAGTCTCAACTAGGAAAGAAGCAATTTTTGGCCAAGGCAGACAAACCCATGGAAGTTTACTTCTAGGAGGGTATAGAGCTAAAGGCCCCACTCCTGCCCCTTAGAGAAAGGCTGAATACGCCTGCCTGCAAGGGAGCAGGCACAACAACCTACTTAAACACAGGCAGCCCTCAGCTACAGGGCCAACAGAATGAGCCCCAAGGCTGTGTTGAAATGGCCAGAAGTTCCTCAATTATC
>NW_005841944.1:711453-720776 GCF_000455745.1 Alligator sinensis | reverse complement strand
AGCAGGAATTCTCAGCCCCCAGCCCATGGGTCTGATCCAGCCCCTGGCACTACGTCAGCTGGCCCACAGGGCTCCCCTGTCCAGTTTGAGTACCAGGTTTTAAAAAAACAGAATATATCAGATTAGCAACAAAAATAATTCATTTGGAAAACAACAGCAGTGAGGAAAGGCTGAAAGAAGCGTTTGTTTAAGCTATAAAAAATATGGCAGAGAAGGTACATGGATAGCAGTATGTAATGGCTGCTATAATTAGGACAGTGATAAATTGTTTTCCATGTCCACTGAGTAGCAGAAGCAATAATTGGGTTAATTTTGGTTAGATAGTAGGAAAACTTTCTAACTATAAGAACAATTAAACACTGGAACACATTACCTAGGAAGGTTTTGGAATTTCCACTATTAGAAATTTTTAAGAACAAGGCAGATATTTATCTGCTGTCTCATATGGCCTAACTAGCTATCCTGTCCCACAGCATGTGAATGAACTAGATGATCATTGATGTCTCCTATATCCCTACTTTTCTATGATGTATTATAATATTAAAATCTATATATTTTGGTGCTACATATAAAATACTTGTTCCACATTCTGGTTATAATGCTATACATAGCAAAAGCTTGAGACACATTAGAAGGTTCCAAGATCAAGAGATATGAGGTGGCAGATAAGACTGTAACTTTGTATTGCAGAACCTCCTGCAGTGACCCTATTCAATGGTACTGCAGGATAGCTACATTCTTGGCTGCAGAAACAATGCAAAGTCCACAAAACACTACCAGCACAGACTGCGTACAGGAAGAAGCTCTGGTGGTAAAAGATTCTGCCACAAGTGTGTAACGGGGTCTGTCCCTGTTACTGCAGGGAGGAGTGTGTTCAAGTTGCCTCTGACCAGGGACTACTTCCACCCTGCTCAGAGACAGACACAGCTGTGCTGTGGCTGCACTGGCTAGCCAGAAGCCTGCACAGCGAGCACAGACTCGGTAAGCAGCCCCAGCCAGGGAAGTTCCAGCAGCTATGGGCAATTGGAAGCCCGGCCACCCAGGCAGGGCAGAAGGGCCTGCCCCCACAAGGAGGGGGGAGATAAGAGCAGCCAGGAGTAGCTGTGGGAGTCTCTCTGGGATAAGGAGCAGGTGGCCACTGCCAGGGACATGCATGGGCAGCGTGATCCCTGAGCAGGCTTTCCCCCACCTGAGGCTCTGTTACCAGCCTTCACCTAGATCAAGGCAGCTGGGGATGCCAGGATTGCAACAGAGGGTGGACTGGAGAGACTACAAATGGCCAGCACAAGGTGAGTACAACCTTTTTTTATTTATTATTATCGATTTGTGTTTTCAGTTAGACTCAGGGCAAAGAGCCCGGGGCCTGTGGGAGTGGAAGCCTATGATCCAGGGGACTGGCTGCTTGGGGATGCCTGGTTCATGGTCTGTGACTCCTCGGCCAACCCTCTACAGCTAAAGTAAAAAGGGATGGGGCATGACAGTACACCTGGCCAAACATGCCCAGCAGCACCCTTCCTGAGTCGTGGCTACCTGGGCAGTTCACAAAGTGTTACAAAATCATTCCACAGAGCATAAACTCCTGGAGAAATTATTTAAAAATAATAATTTTCTCCCCCCATGGTTAAAGAGTCCCTTGAAAAAGCCTCTCATGGAGAGGGGAAGAAAACATTAGGACTACTATAAATCTGCACTTATAAATTTACACACACAGGCATGCACACCTGCACAAAGAATATATATACTTGTAGGACAAGTGTCTTATGAGCATGACTTCGGAATGAACTCACATATGGGTCATCTGCAATAATGCTAATGAAACCCTGACAGCACACTGCCATGTGTTCAAGGCAGCCAAAAAAAACAAACCAAAAAAAGTTTTTAAAAAATTCCTAGAGGGTTTTTAAATGGTTGTTAATAGAACTACTTTGAACTGACATTTTTAGGTGGGAAAAGAATCTCCTCACTCAGCTACCATTAATGTCTGGGAACTCTTTCTTTGTTTAAATTCCATACAGGACTCTGGGGTCCAAAGGGCACAGGTAATACTAATCTGCTTACCCAATAAGAAAAAGAACACAATACAATAATATGATGATAATAATATTGTAATGATACACTACAAGATAAATACAATGCAATGAGTAGCAAAGAAGGAAGCAACAATCCAAGCAGAGATTGTGACATATTTTCTAATCACCCGGGATGATCCGCACAATTACACACTGCATCCTAGTTTGGTCTCATTTACTCACTGTGAACCTGAAACTAATATAATCCTAATTGCCATGGAAACAGGAACAGAGAAATGAAATCCCTCAGCACCCCTCGTGAGCAGGACAGTAAAATTACCTGCACATCCACACAGCTGCCAGAATTTATTAGCAAAGTGAAGTTTTGATCTCATTTCAAGTCCATCTTTACATTTTCTTTTTGTGCAACAAATCCTGTGCCATTCAAAAAAGTGTGCGCTTCACAACTGAAATGTATTTATGGAAGTGGCTGACAATTATATTAAAATTATGGTGTGACTTCTAAATATTTCTCAGAATAAAATATTTATGCAAGACAATGTATAAGACAACAGCTTCTTTGGACACACAAGTCTATAGCTGTGCAACAAGTGGGAATACTGTGAATCTACTTGCATGAGAAACATATTGCTTCTGGAAGTTAAAAATGCATAGTATGATTTCAATGGATATGCAGGGTCAACCTAGAGTAATATGTTCACTGAACACGACTTACAAGAGTCAACATTTTCCAGCAAATTGCTCCCCAGTAGTCTACGTTAAAAATTTTAGATACAAAAATACAACACCTGCCTGATACAAACTAAGGGCCTGAATTCTGCAGAAACAGGACAAAATGTCAAGATTAAAATCAGTTTTTCCCAAGGAGGGTTTTTAAGCCCAGACTACAGGGTAAATTTAGGGAATGGGGGAGTCTGGCATATGGTTAAAGCAGGGGGAACCAACCATTGTACATGCCCCTTGTTCTTGGCAACCATCTCATATACCAGGAGTTCAGTTTACAGATTTATCCCGGTGATTGCATTCTTCACAGTTTTCTGGTCCACTCCAGAATTGGTGGTAGCCAGGTTGCGAATGGTGGCCCACTTTCAGATTGAACTGTTAATCCAACCCATCACTCCTACAAGGTAGCAACCCCTGTATTAGACACTTTCAAGACTTTCCAGAAAAGATGGTTTTAAGGTGCTCACAATGTAAGAGGAAAAATCAGAAGGGAAGGGGCTGGTACATAAGACCAGGAAAAGAAAAACAACTACTACATTTTTAGGTACTAAGATGTAAAGTAGTAAAATGGCTAACTTATAATAATAAAATATAACACAAATGACTAATCTAAAAAAATAACTATTTGAAAACACATTTCAAATAATTATTTATTTGAAAGGACAGAGAAATGAAACCACAAGAGAATGAGGCCAAGGAAAACAGGAACTGAGGAAAATCTGACAGCAAAAACAACGCTGTTAAACCTACTGCAAGCAGAAAACACTACCTGAATTTTACCGTATTTACTGAAATATAAGATGACCCTGATTATACAACAACTCCACCCAATAATTAGATTCTATTTATGAATTTATACATGTGTTATAATTTTCCACGTACAGAATCAAATTATTGCAGGTGCACCTTGATTTTATCCCTCCAAACTGCTACAGCAGGGAGAATAAATCTGAGGGAGGTAGGGAGGTCTGGTGGCCCTCTGTTCCTCCCCACCACAATTTCTTTTCCTTGGAGCTCCACCTCACTACTGTCAGATCTTGCTCTCCCTGTGCACATGGAAGTGAAAAGCAAATTTGAAAACACTGATGGATGACTGACATGTTTTGTCTGTTTTTTTTTAAAACTGATGCAAGATTTTAGACAAGTACTCCACAAACAGTTTTAAGCAACACTTTTGTACTGCCTTACACACAGTACAAACTATGCACAATATTAATTTAAAGCCTTGATTTATTATATAGTTCATTGGACTGGGCCCCAACAAAGACAATAGTATTTCAAGCCACGGAGACCCCATAGCTCAGCAGTGGTCAGTATGTGTGTGTACTCCAGATACCTGCCCCCCCCCGCCCCTCCAAAAAAGGATCAATGTGCTAATTAGCCCCCCACTCATGACTGGGTGTTCTTGTCATGAGTCTGGGCTCCTCCTAAAATTGATATGCAAATGAGGAACAGGGCAATCTAGTCCAGCTCCACCTCATGGAGGGTGGGGCCACACTGATCATATGAGAGAGACGGAGAGGGGGGCAACAGAGGGATTCTGGGTGAACCGTTTGGGGCCCCATTTGGTGAGGTTTGCCAGACATTTAAGGCTGGTGACGAAACTGTAATCATTGAAAGTGGGAAAGAAAGGCACAGCTAAACTGTGGGCGAAAAAGAAAGCAAAATACATCCAAAGTAGTGGCTCACTGTGACTTGTAAAAGAGTCATTGCTGAGAGAGACTGAGCACAATGTACACCTCTATATAGCTTATTTAGATGGGCTGCATCAACCTATCCATCCTTGTGGTAGGTGCCAGGCAGAGGAAATACTGTGACTGCTAAGGCGGTTTTCCTAATTGCTGGGGATAACTGTTTTTCTGGCATGGGGTAGTACCCACAGAGGTAACGTATAGTTAACCTCCCACTTTCACTTCCAGTGGGAAGATCTTGCCTTTATGCCCACTTTATGGAAATGGGAAATTCCTTCCTAGCTTGCTCCTGCGGCCATACGGCTGAGGGCAAGCAAAAGTTGGGGGAATCCGAACCCCAAGCTTCCGGGCTTGGGCCTGCATGCAGGATGCCTGCCAAATGAACTGGAAGCATCTGAACCCCCAGGTGGAGGTGAAGGATGTTTGCCAGTAGTAGGGCCACTTATAGTTCTTGAATGACTCGTAGATTTGGAATTGATTTGGCTTGGAACATGAATTTTTTTATTTTTTTTTTAGGAAAAGTAGGTTCCTATCAGCATGTTTGGCACAAGGGGAGGGTATTAGAGCAACTGACTGTTTTTTTTAAGGGCCAGAAAAAAAATTCCCATCAATATGATTGCCCAATGTGGGCCATGTTTTATAGTCATGCTCAGTGTTGGCTGCATTTTAATTTACTTCATAGTTGATTTCCATTACTAAGCACATGCTGCTTTTGGCAGCAGTTTAACAATAGACAATGTATTTAATGTAGTTTCCTTGTACATGACTGTAAGAAGATGAGATTTTTTTCTCTATGCTGATTGGAGTGGGGGGAAACCTTATCTTATATTCAAGTAAATATGGTAAATGCCTCAAAGACATCAGAGAATAGTGTACATGGAAGAAATAAAAAAATCAAATCTTTTCCTATCCGTTTCAGAATTTGAGATTCCTGTTTATTATACTCTTATCCTTAATATTAAGAAAAATCAAGAATGAAAGTATTTTGTTTTGAAGTATTCTTCCCAACGTCAACATGAAGAAGTATATCTGTACTTTTTTACTATTAGAAGCGGTCCAATTTTTCTATTAAGTTACATTATTTCATTGTAATACACATATTATATTAAAAACAGTGAACAGGGATTTAGATGTGTCAAATATACAGTTCCATGCAACAGATCATAATACATTCTTAAATCTAATCTGATTTTGATTTTAAAAATTTGCAAAACAAACTGTTACATTTAAATAGATCTATTATGTAACCTGAAAATATTAACAAAAATCAGAGAATAATTCGCAAAAGAGTATCTTAAAAGAAAAGAAAGCATAAACAGTTCACAACATTTTCCTGTGTTTTCATGGGTAACTTATTAAGACCTGTGGATAATGGGTAATTACAAATAGAAAACTGGCACTCTCCTATTCTTTATTCTGCATGACCAAGCAACAGACTACAGTAAGCCACTTTTCCTTATCTTCCCATCTTGCCTCTCTTTTCTCACACAAACAATACAATCAAGGCCTCTTCAGTTACTATATTAAAATTATTTATTATAATAAAAAGCAGATGTAGAGACGTGATAACATTTGCTTCACACCGGAGATGTTATTCAGAGCAGTACTCTCTATTAATGTACACCTGTAAAAATATAACCTGTTATCAAAAGATGACATCTCTGCTATATATTTGTATACAAATGCTCACTACTGTAGCTTTATTCTAAGCCAATTAAAGTACAATACAAGTTGCAACCAGGGGTTTGATATTATTAAAATGGGGACCCTGTTTAATATATACCATTTGATATAATGGAAATCTGAACACAGTTTGAAGTATAAGATATTATCACATAAGTGTATAATTCATTTCTGCAATCAAAAATGCAATGCTTCAATGGTCTTAACTTGTGTGATCCTCTTCTTTTGGTCTGGAGTTGACATAAATCAGATAACAGTTACTGTAGTAGAATAAAAATAAATCTGCTTACAAGTAACAGATTACATTAGTGTCACTGACCATTAACAGGTTTACATTTTCTCCCAGTGAATGTGTTCTCTTTAAAGTCCATAGCTAAGGGTAAAGCACCTCACATTTTTTAAAATAATTTCCTGATAATAATTTCAGTCTATGGCCTAAAAGTTTTACCCCAAATATTCACAGCAAGGTCAAATGGGGACTCATGGAGGATATCACAAACATTAACAGAATATATTTTCAGTGGTTAATAGTTGATCAGCTATCTTGAAAACAGGAAGAAATTCTTCACTCAGGTATTATCTATTTACATGCCTATACCTCATTTTATATACAATGGACTAAATTCATCCCTGATTTAACTCCAGCTGAAATTAATGAACATGAAAGTATCTGGCCAAATACAACTGGACTGTAAACATTTATAATCACTTAATATTTGCTGTTTTGATGGCTTTTGCACAAGTCCACTAGTATGATTTTGTGCAATGCACTATCATGTATACTGTTATCATATTCATTTACAGTTGTTGAAATCTATTGCTCATGCTAAAAAGAATCCTATTTCTTTGTACTTATCAAGTTCTTAAACAAGTAAGAAATGTAAAAGCCTGATTTCACAAACAAAAAAGATACGATAATTTCTAATCCATTACAAATTCAAAAACGTGAGCCAACTACTAAGAGAAATTTACTTTCAGATGAATTTTCATTTTATATTTGAGTTACCAAACAGAATTATGACATTCATCATGATGCTTTGACAAGAAAAATGTTATGATAAATTTCTTTAGACATTTTCCTAATATGTTTTCACACCACTCTTGACTTGTATTCTTGTATCATTGACTCAGTACACAAAATTATTCTAGAAATGTTGCTTTCCAACAGTGTTAGGAAATCTCTAATCAGGTTTTTGCTGCTGGGCTCTTCCAGTAATTATAAGAATGAGGATTGAGATTGCATTAGATAATTGAAATGAGACGATGGCTCTTTCAATTACCGAAACAATTTCTCAAAGGATGAAACCTGCAGTGCATTGTGAAATGATCTAAATACTGAGAATGACAATGTTTGCTTTGCTCCAGACCAATGACCATCAAAAAGTAAATATCTAATTTCAATAATTATTGAAGCAGTAGAAATGGAATTCAGCATAGCTTAGATAACTAGAAAAGCCTTATAATTTATTCTGCTGTGTGGATAAGAAAAATAACTAAGGGGAAAATGTTATATGTATTGTCACAGGATTCACTTTCCATTACTTTCATTACAAAAAGATCATCCTTTTTTCTGTAGAAAGTCCACTGGAAGGAACTCTGGAAGAACAGATCTCTGTAGAATTCTCTTCATAAAAATCTTCCCACATTATTGTGTTGTGGTGGAAGGGTTTGTCACCTTTTGCAAAAAGAAAACATGGTGCTTGCCCCAAACTTGTCATACCCATAGGTATGCATATGGGCCAACGTAGTCGCACATTCTTCTGGCCTACAACCCATCCTCCCCAGCTCCCTGATGGTATAAACCCATTAAAACTGTGTTAGGCTCATAGGAAAGTAGGGTTGGAAGATACCTCACAAGATCATTCAGTCTAACCCCCTGCTCAAGGCAGGATCATTTCTGACTACACCATCCCAGCCAAGTGTTTGTTCAAATTGCTCTTGAAAATTTCCAGCAATGACAACTTCTCTATGTAGCCTGTTTCAGTGCTTGACCACCTTCATAGTAAACAATTGCCTCTTAATCTTCAACCTACATTTCCTCTGTTGCAGCTTGAGGCCACCGCTCTTAGTCCTGTTCCTTACAGCCATAGAGAAAAGCCATCTCCAGCATCTCCGCAATTGCCTTTCAAGTATTGGAAGACTGTTATCATGTCCCCTCTCAGTTTTCTCTTCTCCAAACTAAATAACCCTAGTTCTTTCAGCCTCTTAAGTTATGCTTCACAGGCTGCTGATCAAAGAATCATAGCAAATTTGGGTTGGAAAGGACCTCAGGAGGTCATCTAGTTCAAATCCTGCTCAAAGCAAGACCGTGCCCAACTAAATCACCCCAGCCAAGGCAGGTCTTAAAACCTCCAAGGATAGGGATTCCACAACCTCTCTGGGTAACCTGTTTCAGTGTTTTACTACCCTCCTAGTAAGAAAGTTTTTGCTAATATCTAACCTAAACTGCCCTTGCTGAGTCTTCAAACCATTGCTCCTTGTTCTGCTAATCATTTTGTCACTCTCCACTGGATTCTGACCACATCCTTCTTGAAGTGTAGGGCCCCAAACTGGACACTGTATTCCAGATAAGGCCTCACCAGTGCCAAATAGAGCAGAAGAATCACTTCCTTTGATTGGCAAATGGTATTCCTGTTAATGAAACCCAGGATGCTATTGGCATTTTTGCAATAAGATCATACTGCTGGCTCATATTCAGTTGATAGTCTACTGTAACCCCCCTGGTCCTTCTGTGTATTACTGAAGCCTACCCAGTCATTCCCCACTCTGTATTTGTTCATGCAGTTATTCCACCCCAATTCATAGATTCATAGATGTTAGGGTCGGAAGGGACCTCAATAGATCTTCGAGTCCAACCCCCTGCATAGGCAGGAAAGAGGGCTGGGGCTAGATGACCCCACTCATCTAACCTCCTCTTGAAGACCCCCAGGGTAGGGGGAGAGCACCACCTCCCTTGGGAGCCCGTTCCAGACCTTGGCCACTCTAACTGTGAAGAAGTTCTTCCTAATGTCCAGTCTAAATCTGCTTTCTGCTAGCTTGTGGCCATTATTTCTTGTAACCCCCGGGGGCGCCTTGGTGAATAAAACCTCACCAATTCCCTTTTGTGCCCCCGTGATGAACTTATAGGCAGCCACAAGGTCACCTCTCAACCTTCTCTGGTGGAGGCTGAAAAGGTCCAGGTTCTCTAGTCTCTCTT
>NW_005841944.1:711158-711364 GCF_000455745.1 Alligator sinensis | reverse complement strand
CAACTGCGGTCTGACCAGCGCCCGATAGAGGGGAAGTATCACCTCTTTGGATCTATTCATCATGCATCTGCTGATGCATGATAAAGTGCCATTGGCTTTTCTGATGGCTTCGTCACACTGCCGACTCATGTTCATCTTGGAGTCCACTAGGACTCCAAGATCCCTTTCCATTTCCATGCCACCCAGCAGGTCATTTCCTAGGCAGT
>NW_005841944.1:683177-710552 GCF_000455745.1 Alligator sinensis | reverse complement strand
TCAAATTTTCCCCGCCAGTGGCTCTGCAATGATGTCAGCCAGTGCCTTCAGCACCCTCGCATGGAGCTCATCCGGGCCTGCTGACTTAAAGGCATTCAGTTCCTCCAAGTGACTCTGCACCATCTCAGGGTCTACACATGGTAGTCTGGCGCCTTGCTGCTGCCTCTCTACAATCCCAGTGAGAGACTTGTCTTGCCCCTCTCTTAGGAACACTGAGGCAAAGAACTCGTTGAGGAGTTCAGCCTTGTCCCCCATGTCCGTCACCAATTGCTTCTGCCCATTTAGTAGGGGTCCTATTCCTCCCTGGGCCTTCCTTTTACTCCCTATATATCTAAAAAACTATTTCTTGTTATCCTTTACTTGGGATGCCATCCTCAGCTCTATGGTAGCTTTGGCCCGTCTAACTGCCTCCCTACAAGCACGAGCAGAGGAGGTATACTCCTCTTTGATGATCTCTCCCTGTTTCCACTTTTTATGCGCCCCCCTTTTGGCCCGTAGGCTGCCCTGGATTTCTCTGGTCAGCCAAGGAAGCCTCCTGGCCCCTTCCCCTCTTTTTCCTCGCGTCTCCCTTTGTTCCCGAAGGATCATTTCCTTAAGGCACAGCCACCCTTCTTGGGCTCCCATCACTTCAAAACTCCTGCTCTGCAGTGTATCCTTGACTAATCGCCTGAGTTCATTGAAATCAGCTTTCCTAAAGTCTAGCACTTTCACCCTACTAGTTACCTTACCCACTCGACGTCTTATGAAGAATTCTATTATTAGGTGATCACTGTCTCCCAGATGGCCACCGATCTGTAGGTCCAAGTACAGCTACAGAACTTTCTGTAGGTACAGTCCAAGTACAGGACTTTCTGTTTGTCCTTGTTGAATCACAGCTGACTGATTGAACACCATTTCTCCAGTCTACCCAGGTCATTCTAGATCTTAGCCCTACCTTCTAGAGCATCTGCAGCTCCACCCAACTTGGTGTCATCCACAAATCTGTTAAGTATCCAACCCATCATCCAAATCATTAATGAAGATATTAAACAATATCAGACTTGAGACAGACCCCTGGGGAGCCCCACTTGATGCCTCCTTCCAATCAGTCTATGAGTCACTGTCAACTACACATTGAGAATGATGATCCATAATGATCTTAAAATACTTTCAGTTTATTTCCTTAGCTTGTAAATGAGAATGCTGTGAGAGACAATCTCAAAAGCCTTGCTAAAGTCAAGGCATACCACATCCACTGCTCTCTCCTCATTCACATAGTCCATCAGTTTATCATACAAGAAAATCAGGCTGGTCAGGCATGACTTGCTCTTGCTGAACCCATACTGGCCATTCCTGATCACCAGTAATACAAGGCCTTTGCAGGGGATCTGCTTGTCCTGGTAACAAGTGCTGACACTTCTATTGTTGGAGGACAACTACATACCTCCAACAGGACAATGTGGAAGAATCTATAGGAGATAATATTATGGGGACTTTACCCTCAAAAAACCTACCTCTCAAGTGGATTTAGAATAGGAATCCTATTCTCATAAATCCCTGTCAAATGCCTATCCAACAATTATCATTACAGAATTCATATATGCAGAACGGGCGCGTATGAGGTGTGGCATTTTACATTTGGATTTAAAATTAAAATAATAACAATACAAAAGTAATTGAGATCACCTGCAATAAAAGGGATGCTTTGAATATCATGTAGTAGGGACACTAGTCTGATTCATGCCAAATACTTGGCTGCTAAATTGTCAATTGCATGAGCTGGTTACATCATTTTCCTTTCTGACAGAATAACAAAGTATGAGTTGCAATATAATAGGCTTATATAATCGTCTTTAGAGACATAAAGTTACTACTTTCCCCAGAAACCAGTTAAAAACCTTTAGTTCTGGAATACTATCAACCTCAGTGTGTTTTATATGTCTGTCCATAGGTACATTCCAAAAACTGTACAGATAGCACAAAACCAGCAAATTCTGCCTTTCTAAGAAACATTTAGCTAATGAAAATGGAAAAAAAGATCATTTCTGATACCACGGTACCTGACAGCTACAAAAGGACGTCAGAATGTAACCTCCCTCAGTCAGAAATCATTGCTCCTTATACTATTAATATTTTTAAACTATATACATAATAATCATGAAAGGTGCCAAACTGACAACTGAGAGACTGAAGATCACACTACCCATAAGGCAGTTACAGCACTAACAATAGCTTTCTATGTCTCTTCATAATATTCATCTATACCCTGGATAGAATAGTTAAATTACTATGCCAGTCCAGACCTTGGTTTCTCTGCTGAAGCAGCTAATAAAAGTTGTCAACGAAACTTATCAGTGCAGAAGTCAGTGCAATGTTGGCTTTGCAGCATGAACGCTGCCCACCACCTCTATGACTAGATTTAAAAAACCTGAGGTAGAATTGATCTAAGTTATGTGGTTTTCTGTAAGCAGCGTGGTCTAAATTGGTAGCAAACAGAACTTACTGTGAAGGAGCGAGACAAAACTCACAGCATGGAGGGCTGGTAGGGCTGCAGCTGGAGACCAGAAGGGAAGGAAAATACCCACCACACTTCCAGAGCAGCATCTCGCTCAGGATTGGAGGAGGGAGGCTGCCCAGAGATATCTCTGGCCCCAGAGAGGGGCAGAGAAGGGTCAGTCCCCTACAGGCCGCAGGGAGGGGGAATGGCTGAGCGTCCCATCCCGGCTGCAGGAGTGACCATGAGCTGGAGGCCTACACACACACGGCTGATGATAATCTCTGGAGCAGACCCTTAGCTGAAGATCCGGAGCGAGAGAGCCCACAAGGCCTATGACAATCTCCGGAGCAGAGTTTCCAACAGAGGATCTGGAGGAGGGCCTGAGGGAAACTACAGTTACAGGTAAAGCGGTCCTGCACATGGGGGAGACCCCAAGGAGACTGTGAATGTTCACAGGGGTGCAGGGCAGGCCGGCGCATAACAAAGACTGGACTAAGGGATTTTTCTTGCTAGTTGCGATTGGGATTTTGAGAACCTGATCCCAGGTAAAAGGGGACTAAGCCTGACAAGAAGGCTGAGAGCAGCTGGGGTTTTCTTTGGGTTTTTTTGCCTTTTCTTTTGATATTTGAGCACAGGCCAAGACCAGCTGTGGAGGGGTGTACCAAAGGTCACCCTAGGGTAGAGAGCCAAATAATACCACAACAGGCAGCACTGCGACCTGGCTGCAGAAGAATTTTGTGAGTACCATCTGAAGAAGTTAGGCTGGAGTAAAGGGGAGGTTGGGAGCACCACAGAAGAAACAGGGATCGAGACTAGGCAGGATCACTGTGGGCAGTGCCTCCTGGGAATATATTTCATCAAAGTAGTGGCAGGAGAGAAAACATAAGACCAACCTCCTGGCAGACCAGGTGACCCAAAGCCGAGGTCTACCCTGTCGTCACCTGTAGGCAGACGAGCTCAGGGCAGTGGTAGCAAGCCCTACAACACATACAGGCGTCACACATACATTCACCCTTTGTTGGAGGGGAGTAAATCTTAGACTGGGCTTCACCATTTTTAAACCAGTGTATACGTTCTGAACTTTAAGACCAACCTCCTGGCAGACCAGGTGACCCAAAGCCGAGGTCTACCCTGTCGTCACCTGTAGGCAGACGAGCTCAGGGCAGTGGTAGCAAGCCCTACAACACATACAGGCGTCACACATACATTCACCCTTTGTTGGAGGGGAGTAAATCTTAGACTGGGCTTCACCATTTTTAAACCAGTGTATACGTTCTGAACTTATGTTCATAGATTTCATAGACATTAGGACTGGAAGGGACCTCGGAAGATCATCGAGTCCAGCCCCCTTCCCAAGAGTCATAGGATCCCGGCAAGATAAGCATCCAAATTTCTTTTGAAGGCATTCAATGTGGGTGCTTGAACCACCTCCAATGGCAGGCTATTCCAGACCTTGGGGACTCGGACAGTAAAGAAATTCTTCCTTATGTCCAACCTGAAATGGTCTTGCTGGAGTTCAACCTTGTCATCCCTTGGGGCGCTTTGGTGAACAATCCTTCCCCTAGATCCTGGTGAACACCCCTGATAAACTTATAGGTGACATCAGATCGCCCCTGAGCCTGCGCTTTTCCAGGCTAAAGAGCCCCATAGCTCTCAGCCTGTCGTCATAAGGTCTGTTTTCCTGACCTCTGATCATGCTCTTCTCTGGACTCTCTCAAGCTTCTCCACATCCTTTTTGAAATGTGGAGCCCAAATCTGGGCACAATACTTGGTGAGCTGCTGCCTCACCAAGTTCAAGTACAACAGGAGAATGACATCCTGGGATTTGCCTGAGAAGCATCTATGGATGCAAGCCAGCATTTTGCTCGCTTTACTAGCTGCAGCATCACACTAAAGGCTCATGTTCATCTTGTGGTCAAGCATGACCCCCAAGTCCTTTTCACCCGTAGTGCTAGCCAGCGTAGCACTGCCAAGCCTATAAGGATGCTGCAGCTTTTTCCTCCCAAGGTGGAGAACCTTGCATTTTTTGGTGTTAAACAACATCAGGTTCTCCTGTCCTCAGGTGTGGATGCTTTACCCCAGAGTTTGGTATCGTTGGTGAACATGGCCAGTCCACTTCTGACTCCAATTTCCACATCATTAATGAAGATGCTGAACAATATAGGTTCAAGGACAGAGCCTTGGGGGACCCCATTGGTCACAGGGCACCATGACGATTGACTTCCGTCAACCACCACCGTCTGGGTCTGACCACGGAGCCAATTCCCCAGCCAGCAGATCGTGGTGGACCCAAGGCCACAGTTGGCCAGTTTTGCCAAGAGGTGATCATGGGATACCAGATCAAAGGCTTTTTTGAAGTCAAGATATATGACAGCAATTTCCTCTCCCTTGTCCAGGTGATAGGTCACCTGGTCATAGAAGGAAATGAGATTGGTCAAGCAAGACCTACCCGCAACAAACCCATGCTGGGTATCCCCCAGGATATTCCCGTCAGATAGTCTGTTAAGAATGGCCTCTTTGATAATCTTTTCCAAGACCTTGCCCAGGATAGAGGTTAGGCTGATGGGCCTGTAGTTTGCCAGGTCCATTTTCCTCCCTTTCTTGAAGATAGGCACCACGTTGGCCTTCTTCCAATCTTTGGGCACTTGACCAGAGCGCCAGGAGTGCTCAAAGATCATGCCAGAGGCTGGGCTATGATGCTAGCCAGCTCCTTGAGTACCCTGGGGTGTAGATTGCCAGAGCCCGCTGACTTGAAGGTGTCCAGCCTCTCAAGGTGCTCTTTCCCAAGGTCAGCATTAATGGAGGACAGGGAATCTCCTTCACCTGGGCCTCCTTGTCCTGTAATGGGCATGGGCGTCCCGTGGGACTGATGAAAAACTGATGCAAGGTACCCATTTAATAGGTTGGCTTTTTCCTGGGCATTGGTTGTCAGTTGTCCCATCTGGTTTAGCAGGGGTCCAATGTTGCCCTTGCTTTTCCTCCAGCTCCCCACGTATCTGAAAAAGGACTTTGTATTGTCCTTGATACTTGTAGCTAGTTGGAGTTCCGTCGCAGCCTTGGCTTTTCGTTTCGCTCCCTGCAGGACCGGACTAGTGTGGAATATTCCTCCTTGGAGGTGGATCCTGTCCTCCATCCTTTGTAGGCCTTTCTTTTTAGCCTCAGGAGGTCCACTAGTTCCCTGGAGAGCCAAAGGGGCTGCTGTGCCCTTTTGCTGCCTTTCTTCTGACATGGAATAGCCTGAGCTTGTACATCGAGGATCGCTCCCTTGAGGAGCAACCATTCTTCCTGAACTCCCCTCCCCTTGGGGTCGTGGTCCCTTAGGGCCTCACCGACAAGCCTCCTGAGCTTGTCAAAGTCAGCTTTCCTAAAGTCAAGGACTTCTGTATTGCTGACTCACTTTCCAGCTTTGTGGCGGATGGTGAAGGTGATCAGCTTGTGGTCGCTGTCGCCCAGCTTCCCATCAATCCTTAGGTCGCTAATTAGGTCATCCCCGGTTGCCAGTACCAGGTCAAGCAGCACTTTACCTCTAGTTGGCCCGTAGACTTCTTGAGTCAGATAGAGGTCATCCACGCATGAGAGGAAGCTTTGTGACCGCTCGGATTTAGCCGAGCGCTCTTCCCACAAGATGTCTGGCTAGTTGAAGTCTCCCGTGACAACCATGGACCGGGAGCATACAGTCTCAGCCAATTCCCTGGTGAACTCCTGGTTAAGCTCGACTTTGGGTGGGAGGTCTGTAGTAGACTCCCACCATTGTGTCCCCTGGGCCATGTTCCCTTCAGATTTTAACCCAGAGGATCTCCAGTCATCCACCCTGGTCGCTGATATCGGCTTGCAGGGACGCATAGCTCTCCCTGACATAGAGAGAGACACCCCCACCCCTTTTGTTTACTCGATCTCTCCTGTACAGAGTATAGCTGTCTATACCTGTGGTCCAGTCATAGGTGGAGTCCCACCAGATCTCCGTTATCCCTATGACATTGTAATTATTTGTGTTAAGCAGAGGACAGGTTCCTCCTACTTATTCCCCAAGCTCCTGACATTCGTGTACATGCAGGCAAGTGTCCCCTTGGGGGCCCTTGCCTTGCCCACAGATTGATCCAGGGCTGGGGCAGGGGTGGGCTCTCTTAAGTGCCTAGGCCCACTGGCATTGCAAGGGTTGCTCAGTGGGCCAACAGTGGCAGTAGTCCCCTCATCCCCTGGCGGGTTAGTTTAAAGCCCGGTAGAGCAGGTCTGCTAGTCTGGCTGAAAAGAGCCTCCTCCCCAGCAGAGACAGGTGGAGGCCATCCCTTCCCAAAGGGAAGGAGGGTTCTCTTATGGGTCAAAACCAGTTTCTAATCATTTATACCAATAAAAGTCTAATGCCTGTACCTGGCCAAAGTGAACTAGGGCCCTAGATAGGAATAACATTTGAAGAGCTTTAAATTCCTTTTAAACACTTCAAACAGCAGACCAAAGAAGAACTACAAACACTCCAAACACACATAGCCAAAGAAGTACTACAAAAATAGCTGAAGGACTTCCTGAAATATCTGTACACTCTGCAGAGCATGACAGGGAGCATGCATTAGTACGCTGTAATTACAATGCAGTAAGTTTAGTACCTGTAATAACAAATACTAACTTAATGCACCACAACTGGTGCTACTGTGCAGTAGCACCAGCACACCTTTTTATGTGATGATAATGTGCGGAAGACTAATTCTACTGTTCATTAGCACGGCTTTCACCGTGATGTGCTAACATGCAGCAGAATTAGTCTACTGTGCTTTTAGCGTCTCTGTAGACGTGCTCAGGGAGTGGTTAAGTCCTCCAACATTCCCAGCCCACCATCCTCATGAGGAGGGAAGGAGGGGCAGAGGGAAGAGTACACAGCTCTCCTGGGCATTTTCCAATAAGAGCTTTCTTTTGTGCTCAGCTGTCAAAGGGACTCTCTAGATGCTGAGGCATGCAAGAAATACTACTCACCAGTCTTGTGGCCAGAACAAAGGCCTCTATGCATGACCCTTGATCTCCAGAACCAGGAGTCAGGAAGCTGAGTGCACAGGCTGCAAAGCATGCTGCTACATACAGTTACAGCAATTTTTGAAGGACTCCGGGTGAGATGTGCAGCAGAGCTGCTCATCTGTATGGCACTTGAAACACTCTGAATTTGAAGCACTTCAGCTTGAAAGGGAATTTGGAGTCCTTCAAATACATAGCTGTTCATAGACTAAGGACTATTAACTCATTTTACACAAAGCCACTGTAGCCAGCACATGGTAATTCCAAATGGAGATCAAATTCAAACCTGAAAGGTGTTATTATTGTATTATAGGCAACCATTGTCTTGAAAGCAATATTCTTAGAGAATGTCTGCATTCTTTTAAAATTGTCATTAAAAAAAACACAAGATAGGCTTGCATTTATCTTCTGCTTTCTTCAGTAATTTTAGGAAGTGTTGTAAATTATTTTCATCTCCCATTAATTGGTTCAAGGTGAAATCCTAGATCTTCTTCCAATCTCATTCTTTTTCTAAACATTCTAAAGACAAGGCCCCCTCACTCCCCCATTTCATCGAAATTCTTCTTCAATTTTACAGAAATGTCTTCTGTAATCCATACTTACTGGGCACCTATACAGGTACCCAATGCCCGCTCTGACACGTGCTAACTAGTGTACTAATTAGCATAAAAATAGATTCTGTCATAAACTTTTCAAGTGGGCTAGCTCTCTCCTAAACTAATTTTACCATTTCTGAAAATATAGGAGAGAGATAAACCTAGCTAGATCAAGGTAATCTTCACATTGCCACACATTGGTCTGCCCATTTCTCTTACTTTTGCCTGGAAAAATCCCTGAAGTATTCTAATGTAGGGCTTCAAGTACAGGCTGCCCCTCAAACCAACCTTGATGAAAATTGTGTGTTTCAGACTAATGTCACAGCAGGAAGTCAGTAAAGGCCACCAAAACTTTTGAAGTGTGACAAATCTGAAAGCAGCTTTGCACAGGTAGCAGACTAGTATATTAACCTACAGAGTCATTCTCCTTTCACTGAATTGCCTTTGAAAATTACTTAGATTGTAAATTCCTTAGGGCAGATATGAAGTGTTAAGTGCTAGTACAGAGGGACCTGTGATGGTGTGGACTAGTGAGGCAGGGGGCTTGGTGGGGAAGGGATTATAGAGAGCTCCTGGGCTGGGTCCCCCACCTATGCTTGCAGCCAATGCCAGGCCTCCAGGAGTGATATAGAAGGGGGAAATCAGGCTCAGAGGGAAGAGGACCCACAGTGCTGACTGAGCCTGGCTCCAGGTCAGATGCACTCTGAGGAGCAACCCATGTGGATTCCCAGGTCAGTGAAGGTACCTGGGTAGGTTTTAGCATGAATATCAGGCAGCTGCCCAGTGCCTCATTACAGGACCATGATCCATTATTGGACTCTTCAACACTACTTCAAAACAAATCAATGAACAGATCCCTAGCTCCTAACTTAACCGCTATTTTCACCAAATTTTGTTAACCTGCTACTTCTTAATAAATGACACAGAAAAATGGTTTTCAGAGAAAAAGCAGGGTGACAGTTCATCTAGAAAACTTTATTTTCACATGCAGTATTGGGAAGAGAGAGAAAGAAAGAGATTAAAGTTTAGATTTTAAGAACAGGACACAAAAGTTATATATTCCAAAAAATAATTAAATGGTGTAATTACAAATCTACCAGTATTCTGTTAAACTAGGCAACTTTTTATCTTAATAGATAACAAAAATTAATTTCACCTTAGTTCACACTGACATTAGAGGTATGAAGTATACTCTACATCTTCCCAGCATCAACCATCTTCAAACATTACTGTCAGACTCAATTTACAGTAGACTCTAAGTTTCAAATCATGCTCACCCAGTCAAACAAAACTGAACTAAGGAATCCAATACATCTAGAATGACTTATAGCACTGGTTTGGTTATTAGCTTCAGTAATTATAATTAATTATTAATGAAGACTTCCAAAAATATGCAACTTCTAGGCACCACATAAAAGCACAGAATGCTGGTGTTTGACCTCTATTACTAATCTCAATTAAAACCTATTTCCAATTTTTTTTTAAAGAAAAAGGAACAAAATGACTTTAGAACATAGAAAAGAGTATCAATCCAACAACACAGTCAAATCATCCGTGAAGGTCTATAGACAATGTTACTAGAAGAAAATGAGTTCCCACTATCATTTTGTCTTAGTAATGAAAGCCATCAAGCTCACGCAAGAGAATGTATTTTATTGGAATGACCTAGCTAACAGAGGAGCTGCCTTTGCACCAAGTTCTTTAATGGTCTCTTCATCTGGACCTAATGGCTTAGATTCCATAGCCATCTGTAAAGTGGATGTGTAGCTAGGTCAAATTTCAGCCAGACAGGGCATATATCAGAATTGGAATTCTACAGATATTAATTACAACAAGCAATCAGTGTAGCAAGCTGTGCAATAACCTGAACACTATGTGCAACTCAGTAACTGACAAGTGAAAAATCAAGATGAACAATAAGCAGGAACACCAAGAAAGTAAACAGAATCTGCAGGCTGTGGAAACAGATACAGTATGAAAATTAAGAATAGCCACATGTATACCATAAGCAAACTCCCAGTAATTACTCATGCAAAATGGTACTTGGCACACTACTGTACTTATTTAGATTAGCAAGATACCTATTTTAACTTAGGAAAAACTGCTGCATGTTCTACCCCATGGTGGACTGTCATAGTATAGAAATAAGTCCATTGTACCAGGAACTAGTGATAAACCCAAATGGGATCCTTTCATTCACAACTCCCACCAATTCTCAGTTTGGCAAGTAGAGAGGTTTAAATTCAAATTTCTAGATTCCTCCACACCCCAACCTTTACAGGACTTATTTTCCAAAGCTGCTTGAGATGGTTAAATATTGAACGCTCCCTCTTTCTTCACCCTACATTAATATCTGTCATTGCAAAACTGAGCCCAAGGGATCCAAGGGTCATAATCAATCTTCCTTCCAAGAGCAGAACTTCCATTAAAAGTAATGGCAGATTTATGCCAAGATTAAGGGGAGAAAGATATAAATTCCCCTAAAATTCCCACAAGCTATCACTGTAAGTTACCAATAGACTCTGTGAACACGAAACTCAGCTTCCAATGAGTTACGTAAAGTCAGAAGGTACTGTACTATATATGACCTTTACCACTGTGATCAAAAATGGCAAATTTAAATGGCTTTAACGCAAACCAGTTATTTACAGCCTATTTGAACTGTACCAACAAACTCTTCTCAGTTTCTTATTTACAATATTTAGAGGGACACCGATACATTGGGCCCATATCGGATCGGCAGCAATATAAGGAAAATTGATTGTATCAGCAATTGGCATTTTTTGGCTGATGTGGCTGATAAAGCCACCGATAAATGCCCCGTGCATACCAGGAGCGCAGCCCAGCAGTGTGGAGAGCAGCCAGATCCAGATGGTAAGTCTGTTGCAAGGGAAGGGGAGGGCAGATCAAAGCCGCTGCGGTGAGGGAGGGGGCAGGGGCAGAGGCAGGCACCACACAGCTAGGGTGGACCTGCAAGTGGCTCATCTGGGGGCGTGGCAGGGTGCAGCTCCCGCTGCTGCGAGCACCCCAGAAGGGCATTGGGGGCATGTGCCCCCCAATCTGCAGGCTGGGGCAGAGCATTACCAGGCTCTTCCCAGTGTGAGGGTTGGGCTGGACTATGCTCAGGGTGGGCGGTGGCGGCATTGGGATGGGAGCTACATTGAATTTTGGGTGACTGAAGCTACCCCCCATCCCATAGTCCCTGCTCCCAGCACTGCCACTGCCCACCCTGAGCATAGCCCAGCCCAGCCGCTCACCGGGAAGAGCTTGGTGCCACCCCAGTCCCAGCCCACAGTGGCAGTCTACCCTCACCCCGCTTGCAGATCAGGGAGGCACATGCTTCCTGTGCTCTCACAGGGTGCTCATTGCAGCAGGAGCCCACCCCCCCCAACAAGCTGCTCACAGCTCTGTCCCCCACTCTGCCTCAGCCGTGTAGCACCTGTTCCTGCCTCTTCCCCAGCCCCACTCCCTCCCTCACCATGGGGACCTTGATCTGCCCTCTCCATGCCTTTTCCCTCCCCCCCACCCCTTTCCTTGCAAGAGACTTACCAGGTGGACACCATTCTCCATGCTGCCCAGCTGCATATCAAAATCAGATCAATATTTGCCAATATGGCTTTTTAAAAATTGGCCATTGTTATCAGCCCAAAAATTCTCTATTGGTGCACCCCTAACAATTTTAAACTGCAGTAAGTACTTTACAAAGGAACAGATGTAAGCTGCTCATCAAACTCTACCTTCAACTGCATGTACTGGAATCACAATTAAGTCCAGAGAGCCCTGCCAATTCTGTTCCTCCTCTCTCTCTCTCTGATCCACTTCTCCATGACTTCAGTCTGGTCCACCTAGTTCTAGGCAAAAGCCCTGGCCAACCAGATAGGCCTGCACTCTCTCCATTTTGCTTTCTGCCTCTTGAATGAAAGCCCACCAACCTCTCAGGATGCACTTGCTGCCCTGAAGGATCACCTCTGCACATGATAAGTCCTGCCCAATGGCAGATTGTTAGATAGACCCCTATCACTGCCTATTTCTCTGGCCACAAACAGTGATGAGAGTGGTGGGCCAACAAGAACAGTGGTGGGGTCTTTGAGATCCTGTCTGGGTGTTATGCTGGGAGTCAGGTGGTCAGGTCTGGGGGTTACCCAGGGTCAAAAGAAGCAACCAAGATCTGAGGGGAGTGTATATAGACCAACCATAGGGAAGCAAAGAAGCCAAAAGATTTGTAAGGGGAACAGTGAACAGTCAGAGATCCAGAAAGTGAGGCAGAGCATGGGATCAGGATGCCAACCATATGAGGGAACCAAGGCTAGGGACAGAATTTACACATAAACAAGTTTATGTGATCAGAAACTGGTGTAAACCTGTAACAGGACAGAAGTTCAGTGCATTTAAACTACTTTCAAAATGGCTGAAATTAGTTTAAGATAAACCTGGTTGGATATAGTATCAGATTTAACTAATTTAGGTCAAACCAATTTAAGGAACTTCTGTCCCAGACTCCCTCCTGGTTCAAGTTAACTCACAGTCCCCCAGCATGCTTTGCAGCCCTGGGTTGTGCTGTCTGCTCCAGTGGACATGCTGAACACTATCACTTCTCCAGCTGGCTGAGAAAGGGTAGAGGGGAAAATATGGCACCAGCCCCCAGCCAGGGTCTCCCTGGCATGGACAGAGGGAAGCAGCCCCTCCCAGGCTTTTCCCCCACTCCCCACTTGAGCAAAGAGCAGGGGGCATGGTCAGGTCCTGGCCTGGCCGGCTGAGGTGGTGGTGGGGCAGGGGGGTTAAACCTCCTCCCTGACCCACATTGGACCCTAGAAAGGGTCTTCCTAATGTGCGGGCCGGGCGCGACCCGAGCCCTTTTCCATGCTGCACGCGGGCTGTGGCCAGCAGCCCGGGCACGCCGGGTCAGAGAGGGAAGGCCGTTGAGCTGGAATTAGGCACAAACGCTTAGCGGTAGTTTTAAAGATTGTTTACTTACACCGAGATGGCAGTGGTGCAGGCTGGAAAACTTGCTTGAGGTTGATTTGGGGTTACAGACAGACACCACAGACGGTCTCGTGGAGGTTGCTAGGCTCCACGGAACAGAGCTCCGGATGCTCTGGGTGAACGAGCCACCAAAATCAGAATCGTAGGTACGTCTTATAAAAGTTGCGCTTGAAGACGGGAAGAGGTGGGTGATGGATCAGGTCGCCAAGCTCCTCTGAATCTCACACAGGGTTTCTACTACCCTGCCGTGTATCCAGAGTCCCCACGAGATGGATGTGGAGTCCTCTTCGGCTTGGGCGGAAACCACTCAAGCCTCTTATACGGCTAACAGGCCAATCGTTAGCCGCCACGTGGGAATAATTTAAAACTAGCCAATAGCGGGGAACGAATTTGCATACCAGTGGCGGGAACTCTTTTGCACCGTGCATTCCTCTTGCAACATGAGCAATGCACTCTGCAAAAGAAGCTGCAGAAAAGGCGGGAAACTCATCCCTGCACCGGGGTTTCCTCTGCAACAGGAAACTCTCCCGTGCAATGAAGCTGCAACTTGGCGGGGATAATTCTGGTGCTGAAGCACACACAAAATCATGCCTTTGGGTCATGACACCTAACAGAGGGGAAACAGCCCCTCCCAGGCTTTCCCCTCCATACTTCCTGCTGGAGCAGAGAGCAGGAGGCATGGCCAGGCTCTGGCCTGGGGTGGCATGCCGAGGTGGGGGGGTTTAAGCTCCCTCCCTGACCCAAATGGGACCCCAGCCAAGGTCTGCCTGGCAGGGGGAAACAGTGCCTCCAAGGATTTTTCCCCGCTCCCCACTCAAGCAGAGTGGAGGAGTGTGCCCATCACACTGAGGCAGAGTGCAGGCAGAGGATTTAAACTCCCCCTCTGACTCAGGGTGCTGGCCTAGGCCAGTGCCTGGCCATGCCCCCTGCTCAACATTCGATTGGGAAGCAAGAGAGAAAAGCCTGGGACAAGGCTACTTCCCCCCCATCACCAGGGAGACCTCAGCTAGGGTCAGGGGTGGGCCAGGGAAGAGGTTTAAACCCCACTCCCCACTTCCACCTCAGAGTGACACCCCAGACTGGGTCCTGGCCATGCCCTCCACCCTCTGCTCCAATGGAGAGCGGGGGGAAAGCCTGGGAGGGGTTCCTTCCTCCCTTCCCCCCACAGGCATACCTGTCCCCATCCCAGCAGACCCAGGGCCAACCCCTCTCCCTACCTGAGCCAGAATAAGGGGGGCATTGCTCCCAGCTTCAGGCAGGAACAGAGAATAAAGCCCCTGCTTCCAGCTTCTTCCTCCCACCACTCTACATGTATGGGGCAGCTTCCAGTTGGGGGTCTGGTGGGTGAGGGTGTGTTTTTTCCCCCCACCCTGAAGTCTAATATTAAATCTGGTAATAAGGTGGGGGAATCCCTTCTCTTCACCAAGGCCAGGGCAGGGGAGGATCCTGTCAGGGGTGAGGAATGCCCTCTGATGCTGGGGGACCCAGCCAGCCTTGGGCTAGGGGGACTGTTCCCCCTGTGGTGGGGGGGTGCAAGGGTTTGGGCTACATGTACTGGGTCCTGCTTGGCTGCATTCCAGTGCCTTTGGCAGTGGCCAGCAAGCTGGAAGGCCGTGGTGATGCGTAGGGACTGCACAGGGGTGCACGTGCACCCTCTGAGAGTGCTGATGCACCCCTTGACAAGCAGCATTCCCCACTTAGGTGACAGGCAGGGGGGTCAAGTGGAAGCATAACTGCCCCCCTACGAGCGCCGGCCAGGGAGTGGGGGCACCAGGAGAAGCACCACTGGCACTTCCGGGAGCACCGCGGCCACTTCCAGGAGCACCACTAGCGCTTCCCGGTCAGTGAGATTAGCTGTGGGGGGGATCCCCCCAGTCACTGACTGGCCGCTAGGGGGGTGTCCCCCCTCACTCAGGTGGCACCAGTCACCCATGCTGGGAGGAGTGCTCTATCACCCCACAGCTCCTGGAATGGGTAGCTGCAGGGGTCTGGCTGCCTTTCCAGTTTCAAAAGTGAATGTCTGCTCACTTGCTTCTTGGTTCAATCTGTGCAGTTTAGACTAACCTGCAAAGACAATCAATTCAGCCTGGGGCTTTTTAATGTCTGTACTTTGCCCAGGGGATAAAACCAGAGTCAGCTTAGGGAGGCAAAGGGTCAAGCCAAATTTGGGGTCTGTGGGCAAGCTGGATCAGGTATCCAGAGTATCCATAAGAGAGTCAGGCATAACCCTTTTCTGGGTCATGGGTTTTTATAGGCAGGGGGTAAAAGTCAGCTGATCCTGGCTGCCAATGTGGTTGCAGGGAGCAGACAGGTGGCTAGGTTCAGATATTAGGTTCTGACCACCTGTGCCGATCCTAGGGCTCAGCTGAGGAGGTGGCAGGTGGGGATAAGCAGTTGTGGCAGGCAACCCAAGGTCACAGCCTGACAATGGAAAACCACTGTGCATATGGACAATCAAAGTGTGTTATGCCTGTGTCCCCACAACTGGCATTTCCCTTTGCAAACAATAGATATACTTGGAGAGACACAAGAGAACAGTTTAGATTTTGATTTTAAAAAAACTAAGGGAGAGAAAGGCAGCCAGCGTACCTTCTTACTATGTCTTTGGTTTTGCCTTGTCAGAAAGACAAACTCAGAGATTAAGGAAAAAAGATATAGTGTTTATATACCAGCTTTCAGCTTTAATAACTTCAATTTGTTTCTAGGTAGCAAATGAAGCACGCTGGTTAATGCTTTGTGGTCAAGCATTAGTCCCAGGGAAAAGCAGAGATAAATCCTAAACATCTAAAATGACTTCTGGTTGTTGGTTTTCAGAGAAAGTTAAGAATCAGCTCCTAAGCACTTACATTTAACTAGTATTTTCTAAAACAAACTCAAGACTTTTTTTCGCCCTCCTGTATTCATCATATGAGTCAAACCTATATCATCCAGCCCAGATGCCTGGTGGTGTCCTGCTCTGGAACAAGAAAATATTTTCAGCAGCTCCAGAAACAGAGGCATCATTACTCTACAAGCTAGGAGAAATTAGGAATATAAACAGTGATGATGAATTTGCTATCAGGTGCCCACAGCACTCTTCCTGGAAAAAACCTACTGTTCAATCCTCAACTGTACACTAGGTATATGAGAAATTTTACAGCATACACGGTACAAAGAAAAAGTGAAGAGCCAAGGATAATCAAAGAAACCACAGTGTGGGATAAGATGGGCATTTATATTCCTCAGGGTGTTGTCCAAAGACAGTGACAGTATATGTCTGAAAACAGGAAACATACAGTAAATTTTGTTAAGAGGCTTATTATTTATTTCATAGTCAATAACCTCTAAAGAACTAATTGCATCTCTGCTTAAAAGTTTTAGCACTAGGGAATGATAATCCTTCAACAACAGTCCTGGATCGATTATAGCCACAGATGTAAATTTGTCAATCCATAATCCTAAGCATAGTACAACTTTGAATTGGTGAGAATTCCATAAAAATACAGGGATAATTATTTTAAGGATTTTTTTCCTAATGTAATGTTTTGTAATGTCATGCTGTATGTTATGCTGTAATGTTGTAATGTTGTAATGTTTTGCTTTAGCAAACCAGCTTGAACCCTCTTAACAAAAATAGATGAACATACCTTTTCATACTTTAAAAAAAGCATTCACAACAGAACTAAGGCACTCCTTACTAAGCCAGGGTTCTGCTGTTTATAATGGGAGTTCAGAATAAAAAGAATAGCTTGTATGGAAAAAAAATGACTTTTGAGTATTTTCCTAAGCATGCAGCTAGGTTTTGCAACAAAGGTTAGATAGTCCTGTTAAAAGGCAACCTAGCATTTGCTAGTGACAAATGATATATGTTGCAATTTGATTTTGTAAAGAAGCATGTTAGGAATACTTAAAATATAAAGAAGTATTACATAAGATTTCTCTGGTACTACTTCTATTTTACCCTAGAACAAGTGTATGATAAGGTATACCCAATTATATATTGGGATGTTTGGTTTTTGGCATATTTATTATTTGTGCAAATCAGTCTTGGTAATTTGCAAAACTGAAAAGGAAAATAGGATTCAAGAATTAGTGGCGATTAATAATCACAAAAATTTATGTTGGCTCACGTAATTTGTAGCTTTTCATGATTATAAGAAATCTTCATTAAAGGAATTACCATATAAACTTTTATTCTTAATGAGTTTGTCATTGAGCTGAAATAGCCAAATCACTTTATTTTTCTTGTTCCTATTTCTAGCATGGTCACATAACATACAGCAGCTGTTGAAAGATGAACTGATACTTGACTAGCTGAGGTTTTTGACAATTACTGAAATCTCTTAAAATGTCACATCTTGTCCTAGCATCATAAAAGGTTAAAATTAAAAAGCACTGTCCTGAAAATATAAAATTTTCAAGAGCATTTAAGGAGCTTAAAGCTTTATTCCATTTTCCTGCTGCTCTCCAGAAAGGAAATGGATCTGTCTGTTTTCATTTGAAAATAGATGGCTGAAAGAAAAGCCTACTTTTAGATTGTCTGATAGTTGGACAGACTATGAAAGAGAAGCTTAAAAGATAAGACCGCACTTGCATGTTATCACTTGCTTGCAGGGACTAATGAAATAGGAGGTATCACTATTAAATTGCTTATTTTGTTGTGATTATACTGTGATCTCACAAGCAGTTGATAAATTGCTGTTAGTTACCTCAACCCCACATTCAAAACACAAGCCTCAGCAACAGTTACTCCATCATTAGAGTTACCAGATGTATGGTATCAAACGTGAATGTTTTTGCTGCTGTTCACAAAAGACAGATTAAGTAGTAACTAAGGGAGTGGAGGGTGAAGAGGTCACCCTCTGGCCTTCTATTTCTCAAGTACGAGAAGCAAGGGGGATTTGTTTCATTTTTTTTGCAATAGCTTTTATTGGACCAACTATTTTAAAAATACTGTTGACTTCTCTCCTTTTCCTTCCATCCTGACAACAGTTTTGCACAGAAAATCCTATCTAGGTTCTCAAGGAACTGAGGAATGTTTCTGGTTTCAACACTCTTGAACAGCTGGACTAAAGTTAACTGCATTCTTCCACTCCATGGCCAAAATTGTATATCAAACAGTTGGGAAACTCACAATTTCCAATGGCAAAGGTGCTACTTCAGGATTTAGGAGATTTGGTTTAACTCCCTGTGCTGTCACAATCTTCCCATATAATTTTGAGCAAGTTACTTAGCTTCTCTGTGTCTCAGTTCCTCATCTATAAAACAGATATAATCACATTTTCTTATCTCAGCAGGTTAAATACCATAAAGATTGGGAGATTCTCAGGTACCATAGCAACAGCAGCAACAAAAGTACCTAAAAAAATCTATCTCCCCTCAATAATAGCAGTGTGCTCAAACATGCAAGAAGGGAGACCAACAAAGGACTTGAGACATAGTTCCCCTGGGTATATTTTCTCTATCACCAACGAGCAGGTTTGCAGAACAGTGGCTATTCACAGCTTTCTGTAGGACCAGAACCACTACAAAGCTGGTGCCCAGTAGGGGTGTGCGATGTAGGCAGTATTCAACTTGGATTCAGCCCAATTCGGGGGGCAGTGATTCGAATCGCTAATTCAGATCACTGTCCCGATTCAATTCGGTCAAATCCGAATCTGAAGATTCGATTCTGATTCGGAGAATCTGATTCAGCCATAGACACAGCTTTATATGTTTTTCCTATGTACCTCAAGGTACCAGGCATGGCTTATGAACACTGAGATGGTGGGGTGGATGGAGTATCCCATGGGAGTGGGGGGGTGTAGATCCCCTGCATGCTTGGTGGGGTTCCCCGCTCACTCCGCGGCAGACCCAGAGGTTGACTGAAAGTATTTCTGGTCCACTTCTGGGTCCGCTGCCAAGCACACAGGGGACTCCCCCACACTCCTGTGGGACACTCCATCTGCCCCACCATCTCAGCTTTCAAGAGCTGTGTCCAGTACCTCAAGATATGTAGAAAAAACATATAAAGCTGTGTCTATGGCTGAATCCTTGCATCTCTCCAATTTGATTGAGAGAGATTAATGGGTTTCTTGATTCGATTTGGACTCAGCTGCCGAATCGGGTCAAATCTTCTCTGAATCGAATCAGCGACTGAAGCTTCACACAGCCCTAGTGCCCAAGGGAAAACCTTAAGGGAGAGCTGAAGGGAGGCATGGGGGGAGGGAGCTGGCATGCAGTTCCAAGGGCAAGGGACACTGAGAGTGGGCAGCAGGGGTAGCAGGTTCCAAGAGAAGGGGGCGGAGGGCACACAGGGGGAGCTGCAGGGCCTGGATTTCAGAAGTGGGGATGGAGGTCAGCAGTCTGAACTGCTGCTGCTATGCATGCTCTGGCCATGATGCTGTTGCTCTTAGAGCAGCAGCAGCTGGGAATGGTTTTGGTGTTCTTGGTGTGACAATGCTGCCTAGGCGCAGACTCCACGAAGCCCCTCCTAACTTTGCAATGGGTGCCATGCTCTCCCAGCCCTAGCTAGTTATACTACTGCAGGGTACTCATGGATTTATGACAGAGTTAGTGGATTCTAGCCTAGCTGCACAAATTAACTTGACTTCATTGTGCTCAATGGAGTGTACAGATGTTTCAGTTAGATAAAGCAGCAATATGGGCAAATGATTTATTCATAGCTTATGAAACAGAACAGCATAATGAACATGGGTTAGAGGTGAACCTTTGTAGAGCAGACCTGTCAGAGGTCTAGATGTTGTGCAAATAGGATGAAAAGATAAGATGAGGTGAAGCATCAAATGCAAAAAAAAGCTAAGAAAGAATAAATTCTGACTTGCTTAGCACATGGTTTTGTCTTTCTGCTGAGGAAACCTCATTCTCCCTTAAAGACATCTTTCTCCAGAAAAAAAACAAGTATCATTTGTTGGAGGTCTCCCCTTAATGACTTTAGCATTCTGTTTCATCAGGACAAGGAAATAATCTTCCAAAGCAAAACATACTTCTGTTTTCCTGGGGAATTCCCTGCAACTTTTACTCCAGAGATGGAAAGTCACTTTGTGTTAATTTCCTCCAGCACATTCATTTTAATGATGGGTTGCTGTGAGGAGAACCTTCCCTTCATCCCATTCCTTAACGCTACAAAATTCAATTGAATCATGTGTCCATAGTGACAGCCCATCTTCCTTTTTCCTGGTGTACAAACTGGATATAGAAATCTAGAGATCTGCACATTTCAGACCCCACAATATATTACTTCACTTTCACACAAAGATAGGTATCATTTTGGAAGGGCAAAGGTGTAATTGTACTGACAGAATGCAAGGCACAGGGAAAGGTAGGTGTGAAAGGGAGAGGATAAGTAACCTAAAGTGATATCTTCTAGGGGTATGCGAAATGAACCATATTAGATTTGGATCTGGCCCAAATCAGAGACAGTGATTCATTTGTTGACGCAGATCACTGTCCTGATTCGATTTGGCCAAATCTGAATCTGAAGATTCAATGTCAATTTGGAGAATCAGTGATTTGGCCACAGACACAACTTTAAATGTTTTTTCTACATACCTTGAGGTACCAGGCATGGCTTGTGAATGCTGCAATGGTGGGGTGGATGAAGCATCCCATAAGAGCACAGGGGGACTCCCTGTGTGCTCAGCAGTGAACCCAGAAGTGGACTGGAAGTACTTCCGGTCCACTTCCACATCCACCGCCAACCATGGGCCCCGATCGGCCACGGACGGCCCCCAGGTGCCTCCCCCCACGACCCAGGAGGCATAAGTCACCAAGCCGGAGGGGATCCCCCATGTGCTCCCCTGCAGATCCAGAAGTGGACTGGAAGTGGACCAGAAGTGCTTCTGGTCCACTTCTGGGTCTGCTGCCAAGCGCACTGGGGACCCCCTCATGCTCCACCCCAGCATCTCAGCATTCATGAGCTTCCTGGTACCCTGAGGGAGAAATCAAAGGGTCTCCTGATCTGATTCAGATTCAGAGATTCGTCCGCCAAATCGGGCTGAATCTCCGCCAAATCAAATCAATGACTGAAGCTTCACACAGGCCTAATACCTTCAAAAAGGGAAGAAAATGTTCTGTTGGAGACCATTTTCTCCTTATTGACATTGGATACATTAATACAATACTTAAAAATAATTTTAAGTAGTAACAGAATATCAGTAATATTCTCACAACCCACCAAAATGTAAACCTACCCCTCCCAACACTTTGGAAAAAGCCTACAAGTTAGGCCTTAAAGCCCGATTTTGAATTCAACAAAGAGGGAAACCAATCAGACCCAATGGTCCTCAGCTGAAAATAGCATGCCAATATTCATATCACACAAGGGACTATCTATTTATGCATTCTAGCTCCTTTCCTGTACAGGTTTAGAGCACATGAAGAGATGGCACGTATGGTAAAACAATAGCAAAAGTCAAACAAACAGAAAAAATGAAACAGAAGTTGGTACAACATAAAGGTAATGTGTATAGTATGCTCCATACGGGGAACCTTAAGAAAGCTTGTAGGCACTATCTGAAGTTGACTTCGAGAGGAGCATCAAAAAGACTGCACAGTAGCAACCCAATCTGAAGACGACAGGTTTAGATAACTGGCATTATGGTCTATACCTGAAAAGCCAAGCAAATACAGGGGAAAAAAAGTCTGCTGCTATTACATGCATACTCAGAAGTGTTATATGCTCTGTGAATATCCACATGCACAATACTTTTTGCACACATTGAGGAAAGCAGATTTTTCACACAGTGCATATAGCCTGCAATGCCCATGGCATTATCAATGGGCAGTGGTTGATTCCATGTGTTTGGGAGCATCTATGCCAGTTCTTCTTTATTTGCTCTTATTTTGTTTTTCAGGGCAAACTGGAAATCATGTCTCATGGTTGTATCATTTCCTATTACTTTATGTATAATGCTACAAAAATTCCCAATTTATGTAGTCTTCTAAGTATAAGGGAGTGTCTTAATATATAACTTCTATCACTACAGACTTGATTTCTAATCAAGCTGGTTGTTAACTAGAATGTTTGATTTAACTGCCAGAACACTTGATTTAAATGGAATCAGTCATATAAATAAAAGCCATGCAGGACAGACCACGCAAAGAAACAGAAACAGTATTTTGACTAGTTACTTCATTGCCTATATATGGTTATGCAACCATTTTTACATTTTTATTCCTATTGTTATGGAACTGTTTGGATTAAAAATATTTTTATAACAGTGTGCCTTTATTGCGAAGAAGGCTAATGGCATACTGGGATGCACTGGTAGAAGTGTTTCTTGAAGATCAAGGGTAGTGATTATTTCCCTCTTTTCAGCACTGGCAAGGCCACATCTGGAGTACTGTGTCCAGTTTTGGACCCCTGTACCATGGTGCCATCTTCAGCAGCACTTGCCAAGCCCATGAGGGCACCCCAGAGTTCCTTATTCCACCTTTTCCCTGGGAACAAGCTCCCCTTCACTCTCCTGCCACATCTTGATGTTCCTTGGTTCTTGAAGGGAAGGCTGCCCCAAGGCTTCTTAGGTATGATCTATGCTCGCACTTACAAAGGTGAGGAACTCTTGCCTTAAGGACTAATTGCATGCTCCGACCTTCCCTTAATGTGCCCCATGCTTCAAAGGTGTTATCTGTATGCCTCTGTTGGGGCTTCAGACTACTTGACTTCTATCTGTTTCTCTTTAGCTAGGCCTACCAGCCTAGATCCACTAAGTAGGGTCCGATTCTGAGTCTCTAGCTCTTTAATATGCCACTTCTTACTGGGCCCTTGGCCCTTGTCTACTGCTCCCCTCTGGCACTGGGCTTTTCAGCCCCTTGCAGCTTGCACCACTCTGGTGTTGGGCTCTCTGGCCCCTCTGCAGCTGTGCTCCCTGGACGCTAATGAGGTTTCCACCTTCCCTAAACCTCAGCCACCAACATTATAGTTTAAAACTAGGTTTTAAACTATAATGTCAATAGTAAGCCCCTGGGCTATAAAACAAAATTAAAGGTGGCAGTTAGCCGTCTTACTTGCTTTCTTTTCATGGGCTCCCTGCCTCAGTGTCTCCACTGCCAGATGCTCTCGCTTGTAGAGCAGCCACTGCTTTGCCTGAAACTTGCTAGAATCCACCATCCATCTCAGTCTCTCCTTCCCAGGCTTGCTCAGACCAGGGCTTATAAAGTTCTGGCCCTAGGCCCTCCCACAGTCACCTGATAGGCATAGTCAGCTGTGGGGCTTGGCCCTTAACCCCTGCCCTGCCTACAAACTGTGCTTTGAAGATTTGGGTCTTAAAGGGACCACCCTGCCTTCTGTTCCCTGTTACAACCCCCACTACAGAAAGGATGTGGACAAATTGAGAGAGTCCAGCAGAGAACAACAAAAATGGTTAGGGGGCTGGGACATATGACTTATGAGCAGCTGAGGGAACTGGGCTTATTTAGTCTAGAGAAGAGAAGATTGGGAAGTGATTTAATAGCAGCCTTCAACTCCTTGAAGGGTAGTTCCAAAGAGGATGGAGCTAAATTGTTCTCAGTGGTGGCAGATGACAGAACAAGGAGCAATGGTCTCAAGTTCCAGCAAGGGAAGTTTAGGGTCGATATTAGGAAGAATGTTCTCACTAGGAGGGTAGTAAAGCACTGGAACAGATTACCCAGAAAGATTGTGGAATCTCCATCCTTGGAAGTTATGACCCAGCTAACAAGGCTTTGGCTGGGACAATCTTGTTGGGGATAGCCCTACTTTGAGCAGGGGGTTGGACTAGGTGGCCTCCTGAGGTCCCTTCCAGCCCTATTTTTCTATTATTTGAATTCTATTTAATCTCCACACATTATACAAGCCAAAGGAAATTGGTCTAAGCAATCACTGCAGAGATTATGCCATATTTTATAAAGAAACATAAAGTGGGCATGCAAGGCAGATTTAAGGGTCACCACTGCAGTGCCTACAAGGGCTGAATAAAGCAAGATAACATCTGCTCCTTTCCCCTGCTATGTTTGCAAAAAGTGTTTGCTTATTTCACATTTCTCAGCTCCTTTATATTTGATGCTTCATGAAACAAATGAAACAATGGAATAAATCCCCCTTACCTTACATTAAACACATCAATTTGTAGTTACCAACAAAAACTGAAACACAGCCTTGACATAGGCAGTGTATTATTAATACATTCCTCTCAAATGTAGAAGAAAGAATCATCTCATCTATCACAAGACAACTGAGTGATATCTTTTGAGACCTAAAGTCCTGACTGTTTTCCTGTGATTGCAGGAGGGACAAAGGGAAGCACAGATGCCACCATAAAGTAGTTTTAACTACTAAAAAACTACGAAAAAGTTCCCTCTTCTTGCTTCAGGTTGCAAATATAATCTAAAAGGTATTATGTTGGCTGTTAAATCTCAATTTCCCTTTATTTCTTGATGCATTCAATAGATCAGTCTATGTAGACAGCGCAACTAGACTAAGAACTAGAAAAACCCTTGTAGAGTTTAGTATTTAAAAAACAAAAAACAAGGATTCTCCTGGCAGTATTAAACTAAATAGGTTAGTTATTCAGGGTGGTACCAATGAATCCTCAAAGCTCACAAGCTACATTTAACAAGATCACCTGATTTCAGTAGGGCAACAAGCCATTTATCTTTAATTCTGATTGTCAAATAAGAAAACAAACACTATCAAAACCTATCAATCACTATTCAATTTTGCTTTAGAAACTCTTCATTTGTAATGTAACATCCAGAAATACTATTTTTCAAACTGAACACTGACATGCCAATTTTTTAGAATTTCCCTCTTAAAGAAAAGGTGCACTTACAGATTCTTGCAAAATGTTTATATGTTTAGGCAACATTTCTCAGCTGAGAGTCAGAACTGCTTCAAAATTTCTAAAGTACACTTTCAAAAGAAACTACTCCATCTACTGTACCATAAGAGGGGAGTGGACAGAAGTCAGTGTCTTCACTTGCTGTATTATAAGGCTTAACAGAGGGGGAAGGAGCTCTTCCCTAGACCAGGACAATTTGGCTTCCTCAATAGACTGAAATTACTTGAACATTCTAAAGTATCTCCCACTAGTTCCAGCACTAAGTGAAATAAGAAAGCATCCATGCACGCACTCATTTCACATACTGATGACATACACCGAACAAAATATTACTTGTCAGGCTACATCTCCATCTGTGTAAACCTTTTGTAGCCAAACCCGAAACCAGATTCATGAATCTTGGACTGGGCTCACCAGAATATTTGGTTGCTTTTCTGCAGATGCTAGCCAACTATACCGAGTTTTGGACTATGCTTCAAAGTCAGATATCTGGAATTAGAAGTCTGAATGGAAATAGTACAGTCTTTTTTCATGCAAAACCAGGGAAAACTTGAGTTTCACTTAAATTCTGGCTTGAAATCAATACAAAAACAAGAAGTCCACACAAAACAGCTGTGAACTGAATTAAAGAGCATGACAGATTGCGGGTTTTATTGTAGTATTTTTGTGTCAAATGTGTTTGTGTTGTAATAAAGTGTGCCTCAATTTCCCTGACTACCCTGTGCACAAGCAATTAAGGGTTTACAAAGGCTCTAAGTCCCAGAGCTGCCTACCTATGGGACAAGACCAAATGGATCTTCAGCATCAATAGAGACTTCAATAGTTACGTTGACACTTCAACAAGATGGGATTATGAGTAACATCCATAAGGCTTCAAGGAAGGAGACCTAAATTAGCATGACAATGAGCGAAGCCACTTCAGTAAAGGAGGGTGTCATCTCAGGGGTGTACCAAGGTAGCTGGGCAGCCAGGGAAGTGGGACACATGGAGGCGGCGGTGACTTCCAACTCCTGCTATGCCACCAGCTTGATCGTTCAGTTGCAGTGACAGTTGTTATTTTTTTCCACACTCCCATAACTCAGCACCCAGGGCTGCTGCTCTGGTCACCCACCCTAGTTACACTGTGTTGACTGAAGGAGAGAAGCTAGTAAAGGGAATCAGCCAAGGAGCTTGGGAGCTCATGGCTATGCAAATGGAAGAAAGAACAGCTGAAAAAGCTTTGGGGTGCTCAGGGCTGTGGACTGGCCTGGGAACAGAAGTATTGCTTTACTCTTTGGGCTTTACTCTTTGGCCAGAGAACTTCAGCTAGGTAGCCTTTGCCTCACTAAAAGCCTTATTGAAAAGAAACTCTGCTTTGCTGCTTGATTGCACTTTCTCCCTACCAAGAACTGAAGTCCCTCTCTCAGAACTTGAACTGCAAGGAAGTTCCCTGAGGCAGGGCCATGTAAAAGCAGGGAGGGTAACAGACCCAAAGATCAGGATCTCAAGAGCTGGAAGGAGTCAGGGCTCTCACAACTATTCTAGAAGCCATGCCTGGCTGGCTGAGTACTAGACCAGACAAAGCTGTGGAGGTCCTAAGCAAGCAACCTATTAGGGGGCTCTGTGACAGAGAAATTTTGCACAGAAGTTGTAAAAGTCAAGTTTTGACCATGTCTCTCAAAGGTCTCCTCAGCTCAGTAAAACATAGTGGGCACGTCCACACATGCAAGCATATGCACTTGCAACAGCTCAAATACAAGTGGTGCAAATTTGAGCTGGGGCTTTTTGCCTAAGCGTATGTGCTCAGACATGCACTTTGTTCTGGAGCAAATTGTGCCACTTGGGGCAAAATAACCCTGCCTGGCTCCTCCTGGATCTGCAGCCAGGGGGAGCTAGAGCCTGGGGCCAGCACCTGTGCTGTCTCCAGCAGTATAAAAAGCTGCTCTGTCCTGCCCCCAGAAGTATAAAAAGCTGCCCTGGCAAGTAGCTCAGGGCTACTCGCTCTCAGGAGCTTCTGGGGCCCAGCCAATTGGTACCTGGGGACACTACTCCTTGCACCAGCTGGACTGCTAAAGCAGTCCCGAGAGTTCCCTGCACCCTCAACCCACTACAGCGGTCTGGCAGTGTGGGCTGCTGCCTGGCTGTGACCTGCTGTGCACCTGCCAGACCCATATGGGGCCTGCACAGCCAGTAGAGGCATCTGCCCGTCTGGGCCAGCTGCAAGTGGACTGTGGTTTCAGGGATGGCCTCTGTGCGGCACTGCTGTCACGTGTGCTCTCTGCCCGGCCATCTAGGCAGCTATCACCTGGAAGATGTTCCGGGTGTGGTGGCCTGCTTTGAACTGTCAAAATACGTTCTCCTGGCACCATTTGGCCAAGAGGTCAGCCACAGCCAGTTGGGTCCAAGGTGTCAGCTCTGAGCAGGCAGGGTCCTGCCACTGGCCTCCCTAGCAGGAATTCTGGTGTTTCCTATTGGAAAACTGAAAAATCCCTGATAAAAAAATATCCCAAAGTCATCCTGTAAAATACCCCCAAATCCATGTTCCTCCACAAGTAAAACAAAA
>NW_005841944.1:682829-683111 GCF_000455745.1 Alligator sinensis | reverse complement strand
GATATATCTACAGTGTTAAAGCAAATCTCTTATCATAATAATAAAGTGAACTCTAAATACAGGTTTCATGAATTCATTAATATATATTTTGCTGCCCTCCCACAGGGGCAATGGCCCCCACACAGGGGTTACGTCCCACAACAGGGGATTCGGCCTCCCACACAAGGGCTATGGCCCCCACAGAAGGGCTTCAGCCCCCCAACAGGGGGTTCAGCTCCCACACAAGGGGCCAAATGGCCCCTGCAGGGGCTACCACCCCCCCTGCAAGCCCCACATGTCCCA
>NW_005841944.1:673646-682105 GCF_000455745.1 Alligator sinensis | reverse complement strand
CCCAGAACACACCAAAAGGATCCAGACCGTGCCATGACAAGAAATGCAAAACCTGCCAACACATCTCCACCACCCCCACTATTACTACACCCCACAACAGAGCCATCAGCATCCCAGGATCTTACAGCTGCACCTCCAGAAATGTAATATACCTCATCCAATGCACCAAATGCCCTGATGGAAAATACATAGGAGAGACCAAACAACTGCGCACCAGAATGAACGCACACCGGAAATCTATCAAAGACAAGAATACCCAATTACCGGTGGGGGCACATTTCTCACAAGAAAGCCACTCTCTCTCCAATCTTCAGTCCTGATCCTCAAAGAAAACTTACAAAACACTTCCCAGAGACGAACCTATGAGCTCCACTACATCAACCTCCTGGATACTAAAAATCATGGACTAAATATAGACATTGGATTTTTGACACATTATAATCTGCCTGACAACTGACTCCCCAGCCCAGCCCCTGGCTTCTTTACTTGTCATTCCATCCAGGAAGAGCACACACCAACTGCTGAAACTTCCTTAGCCTGACGAAGGGTTTTTGAACCTGAAAGCTTGCTTAATAACTCTTCTCCAACTATTTGGGTTGGTCTAATAAAAGATATCAGATTCACCCAAGGAACCTTGTCTGCCTATATCCTTAGACCAACACGGCTACAACCTGCACCCCTGCAGCTTTGATAAAGTGCATTTTGCAGAACTGACAAATAACACTTATAAGTGACCTCAATATTATTTATCTTCAAGATAAAATAACAAATTCATAAGTGACACACATCCCATTTGGTCAAAGTTGTTATTCTTTCCTGAAACCTACAACCTTTTACTCAATTTGATAGTAGTCTCTTACATAAAATTGGCTTTTCCATGCCATCCAAGAACATGCCATCCAAGAACATACTAGCCTCTCATTGAGACCCTACAATGAGAGGCTATGGGGCCTAAACCTGTTCAGACTTCACAAGAGAAGGCTGAGGGGGGACCTGGTGACTGTCTATAAACTCACTAGGGGGGACCAGAAGGGTTTGGGGAAGACCTTGTTTCCCCTAGCGCCCTCCAGGATAACAAGGAATAATGGCCACAAGTTGTTGGAGAGTAGGTTTAGATTAGACATCCGTAAGAACTACTTCACAGTCAGGGCGGCTAGGATCTGGAACCAACTTCCAAGGGAAGTGGTGCTGGCTCCTACCCTGGGGGTCTTTAAGAAGCTGCTTGATGCCTACCTGGCTGGGTCATTTGAGCCCAGTTTTCTTTCTGGCCAGGCAGGGGGTCAGACTTGAAGATCTACAAGGTCCCTTCCAACCCTACTTCTATGATTCTATACCTACTACCTCCACCCTTCCCCTCAAATGAAAAAGAAATCAATAAAAATTAAAAGAAAGCATTTTATATAGATTTGTAGAAAGCGAGCTTAGACACAAAGCTTGAACATTATGGTTCAAGTCAGAGGAGACCATTAGAATGAAGTTATATTAAATACAAATGGAAAACGGAGGTTTACAAAGTAAACACAGTTTATTCCTTCACTATAATGGCATAGGCAGTACCAAATAATCACCGATACACTGGCTCAGGAAGTCAGTCATGACAATATCTTGCACAAGAAGCAAAGGAAAAGAAATCGGAAGATTAAATAAAGTTCTAAGAATAATAAGCAATATACACTATTTAGCTTATTGTCTAGCAAAAGAAAATCCACTAAGGATCTTTTCCATTTTAAAGACTACCTTGATAAAAAAAAACTCAAGTAAAGTAAACTAATTATTTTAAAATAAACTATTTTGTCATCTGGGCTAGGGACAGAAGTTACAAATAAACCAGTTTAAGTGATCAGAAGCTGGTTTAAACCTGTAACAGAACAGACATTCAGTGCAAATAAACTAGTTTCAAAATAGCTGAAACCAGTTTGACATAAACCTGGCTGAATGTGGCATCAGACTTAACTGATTGAGCTAAAACTGGTTTATGCAACTTTTGTCCCAGACCACTTCCTGGTGTAAGTTAAACCAGAGTTCCCAGCATCTCAGCATGTTCCCTGGGCTGGTGCTGCCCCTCTGCTCCCTAGTTGGAGCAGGGACAGGCAAGGACAGGGGCCTGGCCAGATGCTGGCCCCTGGAAGGGGGCAGAGAAGAGGTTTATTCCCCCCACATTCCTCCTCTGTCCCACCAGTGCAGACCTGCATTTCTCCACTGGCTGCTCCAGCAGCAGGGGCATGGCCAGCCTCAGCAGTAGCTTGGAGTGAACTGGCCAGGAAGGGGATTTAATTCCCCCCTCCCTGTCCCACTGGCATGGACCCAAGCCGGAGTCTGCCTGGCGCTCCCCCGTCGCTGCTGCAGCAGCGGGGCTGAGGTCACAGCCAAATGCTGGCTGGCATGGCTCCTGAGGCAGACGGGACAGGGAGGGGGGTTATTCCCCCCTCTACTCCCACTGCCCCCAGGGAACTACAGCCATGGTGTGCCCGCCCCAACCACCACTGTCGCTCGTTCACTGTGTGAGGCAAGTGGCAGGATAAGTCCCCTCCTGCTCCCTTCACCAGATGCCAGAGGGAGGGGGGAATAACCCCTCTTCCTGACCCCCAACCTAAGGGGGCCCTGCTGGCCAGCCTCTGACTCCACCTCTGCCCCCTGGAGTGGCAAGGGGGGAGTGACCCTAACTGAGGCTGCAGCACCTGTCATGGTGTCCTGGAGCATGAGCCTCTTCCTAGCAGGGGAGGGGGAAGTCACACTGCAGGCAGGGGCAAGTGTGGGGAAAGCTGCTGCAAACAAGTGGTGGTGGTGACGCAATGGAGGCTTGGGGGGCTATGGCCCTCTCTAAGCCCCGATGCTGCCACCCACCCTGCACAGTCCACAGCAGCTTTGAACCCCACTCACAGCCCCCCCCCCCCCCAACTGGGAAGAGGCTTGCACTCCCCTAACACCAGGACAGGGGCTGCTGCCTTGTCAGGGCCCTGCCCCCTCACTGCTCCAGCAGCAGGGTTGGAGGCCCAGCCAGAGGCTGGCTGGCACAGCCTCTTAGGTGAGGGGGCAGGGAAGGGGGATATTCCCCCCTCCCTCCAGCATCTGGTGAAGGGGGTAGGAGGGGTCTTATCCCACTGCTTTCAGGGAGCAAGCAGTGGTGGCAGTGATCAGGGTGGACCCACCCCGACTGCGGTCCCCTGGGGGCAGTGGGAATAGATGGGAGAATAACTCCCCTCCCTTCCCCCTCTGCCTCAGGGGCCAGGCCAGCTGGTGTTTAGCTGTGAACCTGGCCCTGCTGCTGCAGCAGTGAGGGGGGAGTGCTAAGTGGACCCTGGCTTGAGTCCATGTTGATGGGACAGGGAGGGGGAATTAAACCCCCTCCCTGGCCAGTTCACGTGATGCTACTGCCAAGGCTGGCCACGCCCCCACCAGCACAAGTTCTCTGTACCCAAGGGCTGCTCTACTGCCCCACAGCTCCTGACCTGAGTCACTAGAGGCATGTGCCTGCATTTCAAGAATGTCTGTTCACTTGCAAATTGGTTCAATCTAGGCAAGTTAGACTAACCTGCAAAGATTGAATCAATTCAGTCTCTGGCTTTTTGAATGTCTGTCCTTGGCCCTGGGGTAGAAAATAATTAAATAATTTATGTGCACCAAGTAGATAAAGTGACTTTCATCTACCTCCACTTGTTTCAAGGCAAATACTTTCTTCAAATTTTCTTTAAATTCACTTGAAAGATATACTTGAATCATACAGATTCTGTGTAACACTACCAAGCAACAAACTTTGCAAAATAGTTTGTCTAATACATTCTTCCTAATGAGGTTAGTAACAACAAACTGCTTTATGATTGGAAAGAATAATTAAACATATTATTAGATGGTTCATCTAATAAAATGCAGAAAGGAAAGAAAGGAAAATATGAGGGGGGGGACAAAATAGAGATGTGTGGTCTTTGAGCTAACTTGGCACTCACATAAGATATGGAGGCTCCAAAGATAAGCAGCTTGAAACCTTCTGGGTGAAAAAAACCTAACTACAGGCCACCCAACCAAGGAGAGGAACTGGATCTGAAGTTCTCTTGAGAACTGACAGAGGCGGCGTGTGCAAGGGACTTGGTTGTCATGGGTGACTTCAATTACTTCCACATAGATTGGGAGGAACACTTGGTTAGGCCAGATCATTCATGCAGTTTCCTGACTGTGATTGAGGAGCTCTTTCTGACCCAGGAAGTGCAAGGGCCAACCAGAGGTAACGCTCCCTTAGACTTGGTCTTGGCCAAGGGAGGTGGACTCCATCCGAGAGTGCTAAGGGAGCTAGCTGAGGTCATTGAGGAATCCTTGGCAAAGCTCTTTCAGAATTCATGGCGCACAGGCAAAATCTCTCAGGATTGAAAGAAGGCCAACATTGTGCTCATCTTCAAGAATGGGAAGAGGGAGGACCCGGGCAACTATAGGCCAATCAGCCTAACCTCTATCCCAGGGAAAATCTGGAAAAGCTCATTAAAAATCTAGGTGCAATATGCTTGTGGAAGGTAAGATTCTGAATGACAGCCAGCATGGCTTTGTCATAGGTAGGTCTTGTCTTACCAATCTCATCTCCTTTTATGATCAGGTCTCTCACCACCTGGGCATGGGAGATGAGGTAGATGTTATATACCTAGACTTCCAAAAGGCTTTTGATCTAGTATTCCATGATATCCTTGTGGGAAAACTGGAAGATTGTGGGTTCAGCTGCTCAACAGTACAGTAGGTGGGAAACTGGCTACGGGATAGGACCCAGAGAGTTCTTATGAATGGATCTGTGTTGTCCTGGCACGAAGTGGCCAGTGCTGTCCCTCAGGGGTTCATGCTTGGACTGGTGCTTTTCAACATCTTTATCAATGATTTGGATGGAGGGGTGAAAAGCTCGCTGGGCAAGTTCATGGATCACACCAAGTTATGGGGCAGTGTGGTCACACCAGAAGATAGGTTGCAGATACAGGTGGACCTGTAACACCTCCAAGTGTAAGGTGCTCCATCTGGGAGCAAACAACCATCAACATACATACAGGCTTGGTGGTGACAGCCTGATTTGCACCATGGCCAAAAGGGACCAAGGGATAATGATTGATCATTGCATGAATATAAGCCATCAGTGCGAGGTGGTGGTCAGCAGGGCAAATAACACTGGCATACATCAATTGATGCATCTCATATAAAACTAAGGAAATGATACTCCCACTGTACTCAGCACTGGTGATGCTGCAGCTGGAGTACTGTGTCCAGTTCTGGGTGCTGCACTTTAATAAGGATGTGGAAAAGCTTGAGATGGTCCAGAGAAGAGCCACCCATGTGATCAGGCAAGCCATATGAGGAAAGGCTGAGGGACTTGAGCCTCTTTAGTCTAAAGAAAAGAAGGTTGAGAGAGGACTTGATAGCGGCTTACCACTGTATCAGAAGAGTGCATCAGGAGCTTGGTGAACAACTGTTCACTAGGGCACCCCCGGGGAAGACCAGGACCAATGGATACAAACTCCTGGAAGGCTGCTTCGAGCTTAATACCAGCAAAAACTCCTTCACAGTCAGGGTGTCCAGACTGTCGAATAAACTCCCTCCAGAGGTGGTGCAGTCACCTACACTGAAGGTTTTCAAAAGGAGACTGGACAGTCACCTCGCTGGGGTCATCTAACCCCAGTTGTCTTTCTGCCTCAATCTGATACTACATCCATTCAGGTTTATCATGGTTCAATTTTGGCCATTTTGAAAGCGGTTTATGTGCACGAAACTTGTGTTGTGTTACAGATTGGAACCGGTTTCTTATCACTTGTATACCAGTTATGTCCCTAGCACTGTTCTGTCCCTAGCCTTTAAGTGTAATGTCTGCCGATAACATTCTTAATAAAGTCAAATATTGTTAATTTTTCACTGTAACAGCTTGCCATTATGATGTATACTATGGTGCATTAAATTTCTGTCAGAGTCCTATTGATTTGTACACAACTTTGGCTATTCAGTTTTCTGTTAAAGGTAATTAGTCATTCAAAATGTACACACATGCTAAGTCAAAACTGAACTTGCTCCTAATAATTAGTTAGTGTTCGCAAAAGTATCCTCCATAATACCTCTCAAGACTGCTGATCTATGCAAAGCACTGGGCACATTTCAGCTTTTCTTGACTCAGCAAGCATAGAAGATCAACCATTCTATTTCCAAGAAATATCTTCTAATTGGGGATGAGCACGTGTAAAAGTGCACACCAAAAATTAACCGATTATTTTACTCCATCATAACCATGTCATTCTGATCAATTAATCAGATTTTAATGGATAAACATAATCTATAACACCCACAAAGCTGTGTAATTTCACAAGCATTAGCAAATACTTAGAAAAGGTGCAAGTATTTAAAAAAAATTAAAATCCATCAACCAACACACAGTCCTGAAACTCAGTAAAAAGAATAATCTGTAAAATAAATGGAAAAGTCACAAAGATAGCAGAAATATTTTCTCAGCCTAGATATTCTTATGTATAAACACACTATGTTTAACAATTACTCCATGACAATTTTTTTTCCTATGACAAATCTACCATATCTGAGAACAGATGTCAGTTGTACAACAATGTTCCCAAAGATATACATGTTATAAATACTGTATATTAGGGCTCTCTGAAATTTCGGCAGCTGTTTCATTTCAGAAGAGTTTCAGGCCATTTTGGTGCCCAAAACGCCGAATCCAAATTGAAACAGAAGACTCTGAAACAGCTCCTACACGAATCGGAAGGTTCCGAAACATTTCAGAAATGTTTCGGAGAGTTTCAAAGCTGGGCTTGCAGGGAAACAAAAACTAAGCTGGCGGGGGAGGACTGCTCTGACATCTAGCTCTCAGTTCGATTCCCCAGCTCTCTGATAACTTCCTCCAGCTCTTCCCAGGGGGCATTGGCCCCCGATCTGCACATGGGGTTTCAGCAGGCTGCCATTGTAGGCTGGAGCCAGCAGCAGCTGCTCAGCACAGCCCGTGCCGAGCTCCGGGAAGACTGCAGTGCTGGCACTGGGCCCAACCTGCAGCAGCAGCCTGCTAAAACCCAGTGTACAGATTTGGGGGCCCACACCCCGCAGGAAGAGCTGGAGAATCAAACGGGGAGCTGGGGAATCAAATTGGGGGGCTGGGGAATCACTGCCGCATGACCTGGCTCAGCAGGGAGCAGAGATCTGTGCCGGGGTCTCCTCCCCGCCGCTGCCCGCACCATGCAGCCCCGAACCTCTGCTCCCTGTGGAGCCAGGACACGCGGTAGGGACCAGCACTGCCCTGCTGTGCAGCCTGGCTCTGAAAGGAGCAGAGATCTGAGCCGAGGTCTCCTCGCCACTGCTGCCTACCCCGCACAGCCCCTATGCATTTCTGCATAGAAAATTCAGGTGCATTAACTGCATATGTAGATGCACCCCCTGAGGAGCAAAGAAGCACTAACCATGCCCCCCTTTTGTCCAGTCCCATTCCCCCCCCGCGCATGGCATTGGTCAGGAAGAGCCATTAAACCACTAGAGCACGGTTCAGCAATCTATGATCCACAGGCTAGATCTGGCACACAGAGCCATTGGATCTGGCTTGAAGAATCAAATTAACTGTGCTATGGCTGAGCAGTGGGGAGCTTCACCCACACTGTGACCAGGTGATGGTTGTGGCAGGGGCAGTGGACTTGAGCTGAGTTGTTCCAGCCTGTCACCCAAACATATTGCTGACCGCTGCACTAGATACTCCAACATAGAATTAAAGTGGTTGCTTCTCAGAAAGGCATTCCCTTAAATCTGGGTGCTATTCCTGCAGTTCTCAAAACTAGTTCTCAACCTCAAACACAGATTTCAGCATGGTAACGTATGCCCAATCCACTCCACTGGCCTGGTTGCCACTGACCAGTTCATGTTTTGAAGCTCATTATGTAGATAACTTTTGTAATTAATAATACTCTCTTCCTTTAGGCTTGTAATGGAGGGTATCTTCTCTAAATCAAACTACATTATGGATCACTATGAAATATATTCTATATTTGTACACTGTTATGCATCTGAATAGGGTAAAACTAATTCAGAAATATTGCAATGAACAAGAATGGAGCAAATCAATAAATTCTTACTAAACTTTACAGACAAGCTTAATTATTTTAAAGATTACTTGGTATAACTTTAAGCAAGCAGGGAACAGGGGAGCATTTTGGAAAAAGTAAATCTCCTGCTATCTTTTATAATGAGGCAGCTCAAAAGCGTCCAAGTACTTCTGTTAAGTTATTCACTGACTTTTAGAGTCTCATCACACATAATAACCTGTCAGTTTCTCTCCCTAGCTTTCATATTGCTTAAAGTCTTGAAACTAACAAGGTTCAAGGACTTTTATTTTTAACTTTATGGCCACCTAAAGTCATCTTTTGCACATCTATAGAGGAGGAGCAAAGCAGGTCTGCTCATGGTTCACATCATGCTCCTGGCAAAAAGCAAACCCAGCAAGCAACTCTCTT
>NW_005841944.1:657730-673615 GCF_000455745.1 Alligator sinensis | reverse complement strand
TTCCTGCTGTGTCTGCTTCCTACCCTGTGAGATATGGTGATCAAGAGAAGCAGTAAACTAGAGCAGAGAATCTCTGCAGGAAGCAAATGAGAACAATGAATAGATACATTTAAAACACATCATCATTCATCGGCAAGAATAATTTTAAAAGAAGGAATGTATCAAGCAAAGAGGGATAAATTACTAAAAATAAAGGCTGTTTTTAAGAGGAATGTTTTCAAAATCAGTAAATTCAGGGTTAAGAATCTAAAATATCTATCCTCCCTTATTCAAAGAACTCCCTTGTCTCCCAACTCTACAACTCACTGAAAGTGAGAAATAACTAATTCTTATTTTTTGTCACTAGCACATTCCATAAACACCAACTGAAACAATACTCTATCCTATCCACAATTTCACAAGAGGCTGAAAAATCTAATAAACTTCATCTGCACTCCAAACTATGCAGTTGCTGAAAACTCCAATCATAACTCAAATGCACCCCTTTCCAACTCCTCATATGCAGTACCACTTTAATTCCTCATGCACACCATTAGAATGCTGAAAAAAAGTCTCTGGAGGACACTATAATTTTACTGGTCAAACAAATAAAACCACATAATATGTTCTGGGGATAGTGTGAAATTCCAAATTACAACTATCAAAAGGAACTTACTTGGATTATTTGCTCTGTTTATTTTACTAAATTTCAACCTCTCCCAGTGAAAAAAAAACAGCTGCTTGCAAACATCTACAATTTATATAAAGGGCATTTTTCTGTGCCTTTGAAAAAACAAATAAACAAACCAGGATTGTGATGTGACAGTTCATATTAGCTTAATGGCGGAGAAATTTCCTCCTCCAGTACATATATCAGAACATTAATCAGATATTTATTTCCTTCCTTGTTCTCATGGATTGCAGCTACAGATTCCTTTGGAAGTGTTCAGTGATTATAGACTACCATAACTAAAGAAAAAGTCTCTAGAGACTAAAACTCATATCTGTGAGTGTAAAAACCTGTCTGCTATTAGTATTATATGAAGAGAGAGACTAAGGAAGCACCAACCTAAAAGAAAAGATAAACAGCCTGTTCAGTCCTTAATATTGTCAAACAAATGTATTACTCTTTAAAAGGAAAAAGGATTTTACCCAATGAACCACGCAAACTATCTATACAGAAACAGAGACACACACACACACTTACATGGACCCAACTTACTTTTTATTTAAATAATTGCCCGAGGGTATTATATCCCTCTTTTAACACTATTATATCCCGTTTTTTTACTAGGTTTTTACAGAACCTTGAACAGAAAATGGAAGAATCTTTGTCAAATGAAGTAAAAGGTTGTCGGCTTTTATGTTCTTTTAAATCCTCAGGTGGAATAATATTTGTAAATTCCCCCAGCAGTATCAATTGAATCAAAACTGGTGATATAAGCAACAATACACTAGGGAAACTATGTTAACTGTTTTACCAATGATGAAAGCACCATGTGTAACACAGACTTCAGCTATGTTACGCTGGGACTCGGCTTACTTGATACCATACCTTGGGGTCTAACGTATACAAGTAAATGAAACTGCAGTACAGTATTTGCAATGTATTGAACTTGCCATCTTAATCTTTATCACATACCCAAGTTATGCTTGCTTTTGTCCAAGTTTAATTAACCTATCAAACATTATTTAGCATTAATACAATATTATCAGCTACTTCATCACAAACGTAAAATAAAAGAGGCAGGTAGTATTCTATTGGGCAAGTCTACAATTGTACTAAATTAGTGGAATTTGAAAACTCTCTTATGGTTAGACTAGATGGGACACTGATGAAAAAGTTGAACTGAAAAAAGTCGTCTTCTCGGACAGTTTAGGCAAATAGAGCTCAGCAAGCCAGAACACTCAATGAGATGAACAACTGGGACAAATAAGCTATTTGCTAGTATAAAAACTAGAGAATCCAAATTCACATGTGACCTAGTGTCAACCACACTGAGAAAAGCCCTGCTGGAAGCTGTGTGCACTGGCTGAGGCTCAGGCTGGCAGGGCTGTTCTGCTCCCCTTTCTTCCAGTGGCGGCTCCTCCTCCTGCCCCTGCTGTGCTACTCTAAGCCGGGGCGGGGGCTTCAGCCCCACAGCTCCTGCACAAGCACACAGGGCTCCACCTCCAGCTCCCAGCTGCCTTGTACCCATTCCACCCGCCTGAGGCAAGGGGAGCAGAACAGCCCCACATAAGCACCCCCCCCACACACACACACACTCCCCACATGGCAGGGTGTGCTGGAAGCAGATTGCACCCATCCTGCTCCCGAACACTGCTCCTTGCCCACCCAAAGCCCCATAGGGAGTTTTGGTAAGTTGTTGTGCAGGGAGGAATGGGACGCTGACCCAGTCCGTGACAGCTCATTGAAACTCCCTATATGACCCTCGGGCCCAAATAATTGCCCACCCCTGGTCTAAGAGTAAAATGCAACTTGACCATAAGTATAGCTTCCAGAATATATGCATGCCTTATTGTTGTTTTTCATCCCGGGTATGACCAAAAAATGCATCCGACTGGAGGGCCTAGTGACAATGTGGTGGGGCTACTCATGACAGCATGTAGCTCCTAAAAATACCACAATGCTGCAACATCCACAGTAAGGTGAATACAGGGCACCTCAGAAACCTAGCCCCCACTGCCTTGTGGGTACTCCCTGGTTGGAGAAAGGCTAAGGGACATCACCCAGACAGAAATGTGACCTCGCTGAGGCATTAGGCAGTCAGCAGCAGTTCTTATCTGTTGCTCTCTGGCAGAAGTTACAGTCACTGAGGCACTGAATGCCTGGACTTGGTCTGGCCTTTGGAATCTGTCTCAATGGTCTAAAGAGAGGATGGTAGGTCTTAGGCAGCCTCCACTTCTCCCTACTCTTGCCTAGGCATACACTTCAAAGGTCTTGGTGTGAGGGTTTCAGGACTACGTATAAGTGGATTCATCAGGCACCTGACTAGATCTCTTACGCATACATCATGATCCCAAGATTGACAGTTGCCTACTACTATCAACGGTTGCCTACTACTATTGTTGATCTAGCTGAAAACATTAGGGACAGCCATGTCACAGCCACATTATTCTGTAGTCTTGTAAATCCTATTTTCAAGTGAAAAAAAATAGGACACTGCAAGAAAATATTTCAAAACAGAAAACCATGGGCATGCATAATGTCTAATATATAACTATTTTCTTTGCATTATTTGCAAAGCTGCCATCTCTTAAAGAAACAAACACTAGATGAATGATAAAAACATTAATACATTTTCTCTGCTACCTTGAACAACAATCTTTAAGACTGTCTCAATCAAGACAGCCTTGAGAGCACAAAAAACCCCTACAGGATCCTTCAGGCAACCTGTCACAAAAATGCTGCCTTCACAATTCGCAGTCAGAGCCACTGGCTCTGTGCTGCTGTATCTTCAGTATTTCTCACACACTTGCAATCTCTAGCAATGTGCTCCGATGCCTCAAAGATATTGCTTTTCTCTAAGATGCCTTTATGAAAACAGGGCACAAGTTTCCCTGAGCATGTTCTGTATTTTCTATCATGTGATATGATGATAAAGGTTTTTCTTCTTTTCCAGTACTAAACAAAATTCACTAGTGTTGTTAAAGGACTGCAACAACACTGATTTACAGTATTTATTTCTCATCTAATTAACTACATTTATTAAAGTGCTCTAAATCATTTTCATCCCCAATATCTTAGGGTGGCTATACACGAGCAGGAGGCTGCTGTGAGGAGCTGTAATTCAAGCATGTTGGAGCCGATTAATGGAGTCTGCCGGAGTGTGGCAATTACTGTGCTCCAGCAGCCTCCTGTGCCTTGTGTATCAGAATCCTCATGCTTCAAAATGGTGGCAGGGACACTTCATCTAAAGCTCATTTGACAAGCTTTACCTACAGCACCCCTGCCACCAATCTGAAGCGTGGGGATGCTGATACATGAGACGCTCTGGGTGTTTAATTAGAGCAGCTCCAAGCTGCTCTAAATAAAGCATTCCCACCCCACCCCTACCCACACTCACACACACACACAGCACATGTATAATGTTTAGGAGGTTTTCCTTGCAAAGCCCTATAGTTTTAGGAGGTTTTCCTCACAAAGCAGAACAGCTTTCCTTTATACATTTCTCACTTTTTCCAGTCTAGATTTCTAGGTCTCAATCTATTAGGTTTTACCATTTCTCTTGAGGAAGTTATTCCATAGCCTGCATAAAAAAAATTGGTGTGTGTTCTTCCATCCCAGAAGAGCGCACACCAACTGCAGGTGCTTCCTCAGCCTGATGAAGGGTTTTTAAACCCAAAAGCTTGCTAAGAATTTTTTTTCCAACTATTTAAGTTGGTCTAATAAAGGCTATCAGATTCACCCAAATAATCTTGTCTGTCCATAGCCTGATGGTTTTCAACCTTTTTTCATATGTGGACCCCTAAAAAAAAAAAAAAAAAAAAAACTTTGAATGGAGATGTGGCCACTTTGGAAATTTTGAATGGAGGTGCCCTCTTTGAATTGTAAGCATAGGTATTCACATACTTTTGATCAGTCATATTTTGCAGACCCCTTAGATATAGTCTGTGGACCCCCAGAATCCACAGATCACAGGTTGAAAACCACTGCCGTAGCCAAATAAAATTCAGTGATGGGGAGTATTTCCTGAAGTTAGGATTTAAGTTTCCCTTTTCTTAATTTCACCTCAAAAATTCCTCTCCCCCCTTAGTATTTAAAAACTACAAACATTTGTAGAGTCACATCTCACTAGTTATAAAATTACTAATCAACCTAGACATATTAACAGTTGTTAATATCTTTGAAATTTAATTCAGAATTCTTTTAATCTTTCCTGTTAGCTTGCTTTCTCTGATCTCCTTTTGATTTGTCAATATTTTGCTAGTACTAAACTCTTTAGAACAGAATGCATCATTTCCAAATGCCCCTGCACAAAACACAACTATTACTTCCATGGCCTGCCGTATAATGTCATTGTGAATGAATAACAAAGTCATCTTAGTAATTTTGCTGCACAATTATAAGCTTACATACCTTTGTATTATAATAATAGAAGTGTTATTTCCATACCATAGGGTTTATCAAGATACTACACACTGCATGTATCAACTCACTTGCTCTGAACTGGCTCAATGTGCTCAACTGGCAGAGGGTTAACACTGGGCTCTGCCCCGTCTACTTTCAGGGCCACAAAAAAACAGCAGTCATCTTGGTAGCTATGATTCACAGCATGTACTAGCTTCCATGACCCCTCTACTTCTTTTATAGCAAAGAAAAATCAGCTAGCCAGTTTTCCACTTTTGATGGGCTGATTTTGAGAGAAAAGATACATGCGGTATGCAAATAAATATGACATATGGTGCAAACATTACACATATATGAGCTATGAAACACAGCTCATATAAGTACTGGCACACTTAGTCATTCAGATTAACTGATTTCTACAATAGCTATCTAAAACAGTATTACATATACAAGAGAATCAAAGCTAATAGTGATATTTTCAAGTGAACTATGAAATCCATAGTACTATTACAGGACTAGTCAATTTAACATCTAGAGCCAGCAGGTAAGGCGGTAACAAACCTGCTCTCACAGTGTTTTGTAACTAAGGCAAATTCTATAGACCAGTCAAGTAAATGATAAACTGTTGTCTTAAAAAGTTTCGTTTTTTAAAGCAATTCTCATTACAGAGTAATTTTTTTGCCTCATTCTTTTGTTTACTAAACAAAAAGCCTACAAATTATATTCTATTATATTTAAGAAGTTGGGCCAAATTCAGCTGCCAAGAGATATGCCATACAATGTCACTGACCTCAATAGTCATACTACATTGTCTGTAAAACTACGTGACATAGCTAAAAATCCTTACAGAGTTTTAACATGACTTCTTTGTGTATGCCTGGTCTCTAGCTGACTATTTCTAACCCAAAGAGAGAAAGAGGGGAGAGGAGAAAAACAGATAAAAATATGCACAATATGGTTCTCAAATAATTTTTAAAACTACTTTATCTATTGACACGTTTCATAAACTCTTCCATGCTAAATCTAGAATCCAACAAGTCCGGATGAAATTCACCTCTACAAGTACAAGTGAAGCATAAAAACCTGAATAGTTCCTTTTTATTCTTGCCTCCATTCAAACCTTACTTATGTCCAGGATTGCCAACTGTCAATAAATTAATTGACTGTAAGTTAAAAAAAAAAAAAAAAAAGGGGGTAAAAATGGCTGTCAATAAAGTCAGTAAAAAAAATTAACTGTCAGTAAAAGTGCTAAGCATCCACAAATTGATTGAAGCTTTCAGGCAAAGCATAGCAGCACCATCAGGTGCCTGAGTAGGAGTGCAGCAGCCTTCAGGAAGCATTCTGTCATTCATGAGCTGCTGCTTTGGCTGCATTCCAGGCTGCCTGTAATACAGTTGGGTCACAGGCAGGCTTCTTTGGGGGTCCCTGCCAGGATGGGGAACTAGGCGGGGAGCAGTATGGTGCAGGAAGAAGTTGGGGGCATCCCCCCACCAGAGTGTGGGAATAAGTAGGAGGCCCCAAACAGGCGGGGGGGAGGTGGAGCAGCACTGTGTAAAACTATCACTGCATTCAAACAGGGTTGCCAACATGAGAATTTTTTTTTCTGCAAACTGTTTACTAACAACCAATATTGCTTTACTTTTTTACTATGGTTGTGTTAAATTTCTCAATTTGAACCCAGTCATTTGAATTGGGGCCTGACAGTAAGTCAGGGCCTGGCAAAACAGTTACATTTACATTATGTAAAATATATAAGTAAAAGCATGCATCAGTAAAAATGTTTAACTGTCAGTAAAAAGCTTAAACATTGTCAGTAAAAAAAAAATCTTGGGTTGGCAGCCCTGCTTATATCCTATGCTAAAGAGATTGACATATATGTTCAAATTACTGCTAAACAGATTTCATCATGGTCTACAATTTGTCCAGAAATCTGAGTAACATTGATTAGGTTATTTATGCAAAATAGTTTGCAGATTAACCTCTGAGAATTTGGTTACCATTTTTCCCTTAACCTATGATACTTCAAAAGAGAGAAAGAAAGAGAGATTAACATTTTTTAAAAATAAAATGGAAGGCTTATGGACCAAAATTGGAACATTTCCCTCCTAAACTACAAAACTTGTTAAACTGCAAGAAATGTCTACATGACAAGCAGACTCACATATTCACTACTTCACCCAGGGAAAAAAAGGAAGAAGCAGGATGGGCAAATGCAGTTATCACAGGCCTACATTTGATGGTTCTTCTTATAAGGAAAATATATATCTTTATCTTTATATATAAAAAAATCTGGGTCAGAATCAGCTGTGATGAAAGCTTCCCACACTTAACATTTATGCTAGCATATCCTTTATCCACAGTAAAAGCACTGCCAGCAGATCAAGGGAAGTAATTATTCCACTCAATTCTGCACTGATGAGACCACATCTGGAGTACTGTGTCCAGCTTTGGGGCCCCCCACTATAGAAAGAATGTGGACAAGTTGGAGCAAGTCCAGCGGAGAGCAATGAAAATGGTTCAGGGGCTGGGGCACATGACTTATGAGGAGAGGCTGAGGGCACTGGGTTTATTTAGTCTGCAGAAGAGAAGACTGAGGGGGGATTTATTAGCAGCTTTTAACTACCTGAAAGGTGGTTGCAAAGAGGATGGAATTAGACTGTTCTCAGTGGTGACAGATGACGGAACAATGGTCTCAAGTTGTAGTGAGGGAGGTTTAAGTCGAATATTAGAAAAAAACTTGCTCATTAGGACGGTTGTAAAGCACTGGAACAGGTTACCTAGAGAGGTGGTAGAATCTCCATCCTTGGAGGTTTTTAAGGCCTGGCTTGACAAAGCCCTAGCTGGAATGATCTAGTTGGGGATGGTCCTGTTTTGAACAGGGGGGTGGACTAGACCTCCTGAGATCCCTTCCAATCCTAATTTTCTATGATTCTATGCCACTGAAACACTGAATTATTATTAGAGACTAAAGGAACAGGTATTGGCCATAAACAAAAACAGGTGTTGAAGCTATAGAATACTCAATTCCTCTATGTGGTTCAACTTGCATAAAAAAAGAGTTAATAGAGATTGTGTGCACTTATGGATCCTAGAGTAGCAGAGCTAGTGACTGAGACCAGTGAAGCTCATTGATTCCATTGATAATGAATTCCATAATTAATCAGTAATCAGTCTAATAATAGCTTTTAGCTTTCACTCATTTGTTGACTATGGAAAAATAATAAAGCAATTCTTCTTTTGCAAAGCTCAGAAAGATCATAATGTGTCAGAATGGTTTTGACTGTATGGATTTCTCTTTGAAATCTCTGGGTTTATCTTGAGAATTGTGTGTAGGTGTTTACACACCTAACAAAGCTAATATTGAGCAGCACCCGCAACACCCTTCAAAGGATCTCATAGCACTCTGGTTGAGAATTAGTGTCCTACAGAGCTAAGTTCCAACAAGAGCCAACAGAAAATGGAGATGTTCAGGACTCCACTAAAACTTCACTACTAATGATCAACACAGAATTATTTCTACAATAAAATGATTAAAGGAAATCTAGCTGTTACCCAGAATTTATTATGGGTACATATAAGTGTATACATGTGCCATCTACCTAATATTTGATAGCTCTGTTATAGTGAGAAAAAGGTAGATCAAGAAAGAAATCCTACTAAACAATATGCCTGCATAAGAAGCATCTACGACTAATCCATTCAGAAGTATAAAAATGCCAACACTTTAAATTCTGATGTCAATTTTTAGATAGCAAGAAATGCAGTACATTTGAAAATATCTACCTTCATACAGACTCTCAGCACCAGGGGTGACACCACCCAACCCCACCCCTGTCACTAACAGCGCCAGCAGCATCTGCGGGCAGTTGCCGACCCCTGGTCAGCTTTCGCCACCCACCACTGACGGCTCTGGCAGCATCTGCAGGAGCTCCTGCTTACCGCTGCTGCACTCCTGCCTACACCTCCACATTTGCACCACTACCGTGCCCCATCAGCTGCCAAGGACACATGTCGTTCATGCTCAGCACAACATGGAAAGACACTGATTAAATGAGTTTAAGAGTGATAAGCATAACCATATATTCCATTGAAGATGAAACTTGTAATAAATGCTTTGTAAGACAGTAATCAATCAAATAATCAAATAATGGTTAAACTTATGGCTAAAGAGCTTGTAGGCAGAACATTTTATAAATCATAGCACCCACTAGCACAGGGGTGGGCAAAATATGGTCCATGGGCCAGATCTGGCCTGCAAGGCCATTCTATCCAGCCCACGTGGCCCCTAAAAAAATTTAGAAAATTAATATTTATCTGTCTTTGGTTCCTGTCAAAAATGATGGGAACCAGGGGCAGTAGGACCCAGGGGAAGCCCAGCGGCTCCTGCAACAGCAGGGCCTGCCCAGCCCCACACCCCCCCCAGCCAGAAGCTCCAGCAGGGACCATGTGGCTGCACCATGCTGGAAACTCAGGTAAGGGTGGGGCCAGGAGAGGACTCACCCATCAGGGCTGTGAGCAGCAGCAGCCACTGCTCGTTCCAGAGGAAAGCACCCCCCCCGTTTGCCACGCCAGGCAGTGTTTGCCACTGCTGCCTCTGTGCTGCCCAGCAGCAAGCTCCGGGTGGGCAGCAGCAGCAAACACTGCCCAGCGCAGCAAGCGGGGGGACCACAGCTGCTGCCATGGCGCAGCCCCAACGGGCAAGCCCAGAGCTGGCGCGGGGCCCAAGCTGGCAGCGGGGCCAGGTTACAAGCTGGTGGTGAGTGAGGGGGAGAAAAGTGGCCCCTCACTCACCAGAGCCAGGCACACAAGGAAATCCACTTCCAGCAACAAGCATGGACAAAAAGGAAGATCAGAGTGAGGAGAAGGAGAGAACACCTGGTCTGTGCTCTATGCTGGGGAAAAGGCTTCCTCACGTGTGGCTCTGGGGCCACAAGATCTCTTCTCACCCTGTGGCTTTGCTTTGCATGGGAAAAGGGAGCAAATCTGCAGCCTAGCTCTGAGCAGGGTATGAGTTTCCCCACATACCTGGCTCTATGGCAGTGGGGGACGTAGCGAAGGGTGGTAATTACCAACCCAAACACCCTACGTTTTGCTTAGTGCGGGGAGGAAGGGGATCCACAACCCCTGCTCTGTGGTGGGTAGACATTTCCCTAGAGACCTAGATTCATTCTGGGTAATAATTCCCTGCTGCACACAGCCCCTGAACTTTGTTCATTGGCACAGAGGGATTTTTCCACTATTCCACATTTTCCCTGTGGGGAAAAGAAAACTCCAGCATGTCTGGCTCCCTAGGGGAAAGATTTGACCAGCATGTCTGGCTCTGCTCCCAGGAAGGGGACCCCTTGCCCTCTGCCTGGTGCTGACAGCCCTCCTCAGCTCAGGGGACAGATTCTCTCTGCTCTGCCAAGTGCCAGAGGAAGGGAATCACCAGCCTGCTTGGCTCTGTGCAGGACAAAGATTTTCCTCCCCACCAACTACCTCCAGGTCCTGGGAGGCAGGAGGTAAGGGACATTTCTAAGGGCCTTATTACACTTTACACTTAGCACATGCTAAATGTACTTACATCTCTAGCATACAAGTGTTAAAGCTGTAAAACCACATCCTAAGTGCCATCGTAGCATAATAAAATTAGGCATTTTCCAGAGAGGAGTACATCCAGACTGTATTACCTAACACATTGAGCTAATATTTGACTGCTCCAGGGAGGCAATATGATCAGGAGATTCCAGTGTGGCAGAGGGCAGGGGTCCTGATAACTTACAGGTTTGGGAGGGAGGGGTGTCAGGAAGGGGGAGCCCGACAAACAGCTGAAAATTAAAAGAAGCAACTGAAAAACTATTAAAAGTTCTGAGTTGTTAAGGAAATCATACCACATCAGAACATTTTGAAATTACTATTAAATAGCATACAATTATGTGTAACCTGTTCCCAAATACAAGTGCTTCATTAAAGATTTGTTCCCGTTTCCACTAACTAGCATTTGCTACAGTAAATGTTGAGAGTTTCATGATTTCAAAGGGAGCAAGATTTTACAACACGAATGTGGCATGAAAGAATTTGCCTTGCATAGTCTGGAGAATCACTTCATACTGGACATGTCAACTGTTCCAACATCACTAACAATGCAAGAACCTACAATAATACTTAAGAGCAAATATTGTAGAAATTGTTTATGAATTACAAAATTAGAATATATTTCATACTGTCATGAAAAGAAAGATCAGTGCTACCTTATGCCAGAGTTTGAGGACAGGAAGCATAAGAACCTTAATTGTTGCTGGCTTTTTTAGAGAAATGACAAAAAGATGGAGAGGCTCCTCACATCCTCTTTTCCCCTTGCACATTCATATAAGGATTGGACAGTCTGGCCTACAGCCTGTTGACCATATCTTCTGTAAACGAGTAATTTGCAAAACAGTGAGCAAAATGTTGGTGTTCAAATACAAAGAAAAATAAGTGTAGGTTTTATAAAAGGTTTTTTAAAGCAAATCCTTATTTTGAAGCAAAAATTATCCCGCTCGTAGTCATGCAGATTGCTTCTGCAAAGCTTTAAGTAATCTCAATTGCCATTAATTTTTGCAAGAGCCAAAGGTACCCAAAACCTTGGCATAAACTGAGAAGCATACTTTATATGAACTTTGTAGACCTTGTTATGTTTGTGTGGCTTAATTATTTCCTTGGAATCAAATCTGTATGACATTCAGAAAAAAAGAAGGAAAGTTTCAATGAAACCTGCTTATTTCCTTAGTTGTGACCAGTCACTGTGCAGTGTAAGAGATGAAGCGTTACCTTCTAGGCCTGTGTGAAGCAGCAAGTATTCGCTTTGGGTTTGGATTCAGCTGATTTGGGCAGAGCGGGATGAAAACAGCAGCAAACTCAGAGAAAGATTAGTCACTGGATAGCTACAGATGTCAATATCAGAGCAGTTTCCTCCGCTCCCGCCTTTTCCATATATGGAATATCACCCCATCTCCCTCCCTCTTCTCAGTTTCTGTTTGCCGCAAGCCTTCCAAATCTCTCCGAATTGATTTGAGGGCTTCTGATTTGATTAAGACCTTTTAATGGGTCTCCTGATTCGATTCTGATTTGTAGATTCGGTTGCTGAATCAGGACAAATCTCCTCCAAATCGAATCAGCTACCGAAGCTTCACACAGCCCTATTGACTTCATATTTCCAAGTTGATTCATTTTACAAAAACAAACATCTTCGAAATCTATTAGCAACAGAAACATTCAAGATAACTTAAGACCCAATTAGAACTAACTTGATTTTCTCTCACAACAGGCTTAAGGATGAAGGAATAAAATAGTTATCTTCCTAACTCTGATTACACATTCTTTAAAAGGGGTTAACCCCTTTTAAAACAGTATTTTTAATTTAATCCATCTTTAAAATAGATATGCATTCATATGGCCTTGTGAAGGCGCTCTCTTGCTGTTCTGGAGGGTGCACCTGGTGCCGGTCACAGGGTGTGCTCCAACGGCCTTGGCGCTGGGTCCCATTCATCCTGAAGGAAGCCCCAGTACTCACCTGCCACAACTTGATCTTTTCCTTCAGTGTTGGGGTTCCTTCTTGCGGCTCCTCACGGGTCAGGTGCTGACCCTTCCATTTCCCCACCACTGGCTTTTAAATCAGCCAGGTGGCGATTTTTGCTCATGTCATTAGCCGGAACCATTCCCAGACGGCAATAAAAGTGGCTGATGAACCGCATGGGCAGTTCATCTCGGCATGGGTTATCCAGCTCTGTTTTTCCTAAAAAAGGTATGTATGCCCTGCCTTCAGGGCTCTTCTTTTCTGGGAGGGTGAGCCCTGCCTTGGGTCCCACCATGGGAGGGTGTTCCAGGGCCTCCGCTCATCTTTCCCTGGGACACAACCCCCGCTTCAGATGCCTCGGGGCATTTCGAGTCTTGGGCCTGGACTCCTACCTTGAATCCATCGTTGCTTCATTGTCTGGTTTACTGTATCTGGTGTTCTGTCTTCGGTCTCACACCTGGATAAGAAATCCACCATGGTGTTATTTTTCCCTGGGCGATGCATTACTTGAAATTTGAAAGGTTGCAGTGCCAGGGCCCACCTGGTTATTTGAGCATTATCAGTTTTGGCCCTCCTTAGCCACTGGAGGGGTGTGTGATCTGTTATAAGCTTGAATTTCCTCCCCATCAGATAGTAGCAGAAATGCTCCATGGCCTACCGGATCACTAAACATTCCCACTCTATTGTAGTGTATCATGTCTCTGTGGGGAGCAGCTTACGACTCGCGTATGCCATGGGTCTTTCAATTCCAGTGTCTGCTTGGGTCAAGACAGCCCCTATGGTTGTCTCCGATGCATCCATCTGTAAAATAAAAGGCTTGTGAAAATCGGGTGTGTGTATTACAACATCTTCACATAACACCTTCTTTAGGAGCTCAAAATTCAGCTTAATTTCTGCAGTCCATTTTATGGCCCCTGTCCTTCGCCCTTTCAGGGCTCCTGTAAGTGGTGCTGCTAGTTCTGAGAAACAGGGCACGAATTGCCTGTAATAATTGGTCAACCCCAGGAAGGACTGTAGTTGCCTGTTGTTTTGGGGCATCACAAAGTTGCAAATGGCTTCTACTTTATCCACCAGTGGCCTGATGGTACCTCGTCCTATTAGGAACCCTAGGTACTTTGCTTCTGGACTAGCGTGCACTTCCGCAGGTTCACTATCATCCCTGCATCTTGCAGCTCCATAAGTACAGCTCGTAGTGCTCTCCTGTGTTGGGCCCACGTCTGGGTGAATATGACAATATCGTCAATATAAGCCATGGCGTAGCTGGCAGGTGGTGCCAGGATCTGGTTCACTAAGTGTTGAAACGTTGCCGCCACCCCGTGAAATCCAAACGGCATCTGGATGAACTCATAGAGGCCCCATGGGGTCCTAAAGGCTGTTTTGCTCGGTCCCTCTTGGCTACGGGTATCTGCCAGTTCCCCTTAGCTAAATCAAGCGTCGTGATGTCGTGTGCATTCCCTATATGCTCTACTAGCTCGGCCACATCAGGCATCGGGAAGGCTTCGAAGACTGCCATTTCATTTAGGCGATGGTAGTCCACACATAGTCAGAGGGATCCATTCGGTTTCAGAATGGGGACAAGGGGGCTCTTCCAAGGGCTCCTTGACAGTTGTATCACCCCCTGCTCTAACATCTTAATCTCCTTGTGGATCTCCCCAAGGAGGTGGTGGGGCACAGGCCACCACCTCTCCCATACTATCACTCCTGGGGGGGTGTTTATTGTGTGACAAGCTCCCTGGGCCCATTCTGGGTCTGCACAAATGATGCCTCTAAAGTTCCGCACCATCGCCTTCATTTCTGCCTTCTGAAGGGCTGACAGTTCCTTGCTTATCTGGACTTGGTCTTCCAGTCGGGTTTTTGGCTCTTCTCTTGCTAACCCCTGTGGTCCTAGTTCTTCTATTTCACCCTCTGTAAATGTGATCCATCCTTTGGGCTTACACCACTCTCGCAGGAGGTTTATGTGGTAGATCTGCCTTTCCCATTGATGCCCCAGCCTGTAGGACTCATAATCTACCGGGTCAACCCTGAGGATCACCTCAAAGGGGCCTTGCCATTGTGTTAGGAGCTTGCTCGTGGATGTTGGTAGGAGTACGAGAACCCTCTGGCCGGGCCTGAATTCCCTTTCCTTCGCATGCATGTCATACTGGGCCTTCTGGCACTGTTGAGCTTCCTGGAGGTTATCCTTGGTCAAGTTCTGCACCATCTGTATGTACTGTTGGAATTCCCAGTGGTAGGTGACCAGGATTCTCCCGTTACCCGCATGCTGCTCCCAGTCTTCCCACAGCACCTACAACAGGCCTCAGGCAGTGTCCTAGGACGAGTTCAAATGGTGAGCACTTCGATGAGTCCTGTGGGGTGTCTCGGACAGCAAACAATATTAAAGGGAGAAGTAAATCCCACTGTCTGGAGATCACCCTGTATGCACTGCTGCAACATCCTCTTTATGGTACCATTGAGGCGCTCCATGAGACCATTGGTCTGCGCGTGGTACACAGATGTCTTTAGGTGCTTTATCCGCAGTGTATGACACATGACCTGTAATACCCCAGACAAAAAATTCCGCCCATGGTCAGTCAAGATCTGCTTGGGTATTCCCACCCGCGCAATCCACTTTATCAGCTTGTACCTGCCTCCGTTCCACCAGGAGTTCGCGCGCCGCCTTCGCCCGGGCCCGATATCTTGCACACCCGGACTTCGTTGGTACAGCCCAGGATTTGCCCCGCCTGGTATAAAGGGAGACCCCAGAACTCCCCTGCCACGCCTTTGATGACTCTTTCAGTGGGGGGACTTCCCTCGGGGCATCCCCCGGTGCTGGCGCGCTTCTTCGCGGGAACTCTCGGGGCTCCGTCCTCCCCTACACCCCGGCCATACGCCCCCCTCAGGTCTTCCTATCCTGGCCCCCAATCCGTCCTCGTCTCGCCCTCTCTTGGTTCAGTCCCGCTGGTGACTACCAGCGGTCTTCGGACCGGGCGTGCCTCTCCCCGTAGGGATGCTGACCTGCTCCCTCCTTCCTTGGGATGCGGATGTCCACCCTGCTCCCCCAATAGTTCTTGCCGCAGTTACCCGTGCCGTCGGCTCTGTAGTGTGGAGTACCGCTGGCCCCACTCTCGGCGCAGCTGTCGCACCTCCAGCCACCTCGGGTGTCAGGTTCCCCGCTGGCAGTTGCCCCCTTCATGGGGCTGACCTCTCCCCTCGTCGTCTCGCTCCCGGGTGCTCCACTGCGTTGCTCGCAGCCTGCTCTGCCGTGCTGCTCGCAGCCTGCTCCGCCTCTGCTAGGCGTCGTCCCGCACTCCGCAGGCGCTGC
>NW_005841944.1:640249-652289 GCF_000455745.1 Alligator sinensis | reverse complement strand
CACCCTCCCCCGCCTCTGCTCGGCGTCGTCCCCCCCTCCACGGGTGCTCCGCCGCGTTGCTCGCAGCCTGCTCTGCCGTGCTGCTCACAGCCTGCTCCGCCGTGCTGCTCGCAGCCTGCTCCGCCTCTGCTTGGCGTCGTCCTGCACTCCACAGGTGCTCCGCCGCACTGCTCACAGCCTGCTCTGCCGTGCTGCTCCGCCTCTGCTCGGCGTCGTCCCGCACTCCGCAGGTGCTCCGCCGCGTTGCTCATAGCCTACTCTGCCATGCTGCTCTCAGCCTGCTCTGCCTCCACTCGGCGTCGTCCCGTCCTCCGCGGGCGGTGGCTGATCCCCTGCTCGTTGGGGCTCTGCGCCCCGTCTCTCTCTCCCTTCAGCCGCCCCACTACCTCGGCGTGGCCGCCATTTGTTTCTTCCGTCCCGCGTGCCGCTGCAGCCGGATAAACGCCTGGCTGACGACCCGTGCCAGCGCTGCCGGCGCATGGGGTTTCCTCGGCTCCTCCGGCCCTGTGGGAGGTAAGCAGACCCCTTGGCCGCCACGGGGGTCTCCCAGTGCCCCCGCTCCCCTGGGACACAGCTCCTTGGCGATTCATGGTGCTGTCGTCACCCGGAGTGGGATCGCCTCCGGGTAATGGATGGCTTAATCAACGAATACCAGTATATATTGGTGCCCTGCACTGCTCCGGGGTAGGGTCCACATTACATCCATCGCTATCTGTGAGAATGGGACATCAGTAACAGGTAATGGCTGGAGTGGGGCTCGGGGGGAGGGGCATCCTCCCACATTCTCTGGCATTCTGGGCATGCCACACACCAGTAGGTGATATCTTCCCCCAGTCCTGGCCAAAAAAGTGGGCTACCCTGGCTATAGTTTTGTCCCGGCGCACGTGGCCTCCTGTGGGGCTCACGTGGGCCAACTGCCAAACTAGCCGGCAGAACTGGGTGGGCACTACCTAATAGGCTTCCTCCTGCCCCACCTGCCACCCCACTTTGGACCTGGTAAAGCAGCTGGCCTCTTACCTCGTACTGTGAGGTTCCGGCGGTGGTCTCTGGCTAGTCGCTCCTGGTCACAAGGATTCGCATCCAGATTGCTCACAGTTCCTCATCTTCTCATGCATCCCTAAACTGCAGCCTACTGGCCACATCATGCAGATCCACTTCCTCTGCATCCTCCACCGACTCCCTGTCGTCTTCAAGCTCCCCAAGCCACCCATCACAGTCCCTGAGCCATTGCCGTCCAACCTCAGCATCCTGCAACCTTTCCAAGACATCACAGATTGGGGTCCAATCTCACCCCAGCAACATATCACACACCAGGCGTGGGGCCACTCTGACTAGCAGATCCCCCTGATGTTCCATGACTCGAAGTTGGATCCACCAGCATTCAACCTTTTCTATCTCACCATGGAGGCAAGCCATCCTCACTGGTGTTGCTCTGCTGCCCATTTGGGGCAGGACAAGATCAGCCCATAATAATGACCAGGCATACCCGGAGTCCAGTATGGCCTTGACGGGGTGGTTCTCCACCCACACTCTCATGTGTGGGCGGCTCCATATGGTGTTGTCTCCCCCAGAGATATAGCTGCAGTCCATCGGTTCACCGGTATCTATTTATTTTTGTGATTTTGCCTGCCTCTTTGGGGAACTGGCGGGCCTCCAGTGCTCCACGAGGATGCTTGGGCACTCGCATGAAAAGTGCCCTGTTCTCCCACACTGGAAGCAGACCATCTCTCTTTGTCTGCTCCTGCTAGGGTTTTGCCTCTTCTCGGCCTTGCATGGATGAGAGTTCCCTGGATTCAGCGCTGGCTTCTCCCGGCTGTACACTGCTCCAGCTGCTGCGGAGGCTTCAGCCAGTCTTAGGGCTTCTTCAAAGTTGGCCAGTGAGTGCTAGTGGATCCATCATTTGATGCACTCATACCCGTAGCCAAGAGGGACCGGGCAAAACAGCCTTCAGGTCATTCTGGAATCGTTCCAGAAGTATTTGGTCCACCAACGTGTCTCAGTTGTGGGTAGCCGACCTCACCCACTTATTCAGAAGATCTTGAAGCAGTTGCATCAGGATCTGGGGCCTTTTCTCATCAGGGACCTTCTTGGCTCAGAACTGCTTCCAATAGTACTCCGGATTGATCTCGAGCCTGTATAAAATGGCGGCCTTAACCCGCTCGTAATCCCAAGCTTTATCCTCGGCTAGGGCTCAGTATGCCACCTGTGCTTTACCTACAATAAGTGCCCCGACCTGCCTGGCCCAATATCCTTTATCTAATCCAGTCATAAGGGTGATGCATGCTTCTGGGTCATCATCCTGGGTCACTTAGGGTGTCTTGAAGGCAGCTAGACTGTGGCACAGCCAATCTTGTTGCTGATCCATCATTTGTTGCTGTGCGTCTAGTATTTGGGTGAAAGCCTGTAGGTTCTGGCTCAGGGCGTTGGGAGGGGCCATTGTTGCTGGCTGCATAATGACGTCAATGACTTCTGGCAGGTCCCTTTGAAGATTCCTGGCCAATGCACCACTTTGCACCCATCTGGCCTTGTGGGGGCATTCTCTTGCCACTCTGGAGTGTGCACCCAGTGCCGGCCACAGGGTGTGTTCCAGCAGCCTTGGCGCTGGGTCCCATTCACCCTGAAGGAAGCCCTGGTACTCACCTGCTACAACTTGATCTTTTCCTTCAGTGTCAGGGTTCCTTCTCATCGCTCCTCGTGGGTCAGGCGCTGCCCCTTCCATTTCCCCACCGCCGGCTTTTAAATCAGCCGGGCAGCAATTTTTGCTGACATCATCAGCCAGTGCCGTTCCCAGCCAGCAATAAAAGCAGCTGATGAACCGTGCAGGTGGTTCACCTTGGCACAGCTTGTCCAGCTCTATTTTTCCTAAAAAAGGTATGTATGCCCTGCCTTCAGGGATTTTCTCTTTGTCTTCTGGGCAGGTTGACTCTGTCTTGGGTCCCACCGTGGGAGGGTGTTCCAGGGCCTCTACTCATCTTTCTCTGGGACAGGATACTACACACTTCTTCAAATTTATGTTTTATCTTTTAAGCATAAAATATTTTAGATCAAAATTGTACCAAATCAAAATGTGTTCTACTAAAAGGATTTTTTTTAATCTTGTTGAAACTTGAATAGTTTCAAAAGCTTTCTAAATATTAAATACAATACTCTAACAAAAAAATAAAGATGACATTAAATATGAGCAACTCAAAGTAAAGCACTTTTGCAGAAAAATCAACTCATTATTTTACTGGTATAATGATGTCTCACTGAAAAAGTCCTAACATAGTTATAGTCAAGGTAAGAATTTAGGATTCAAAGGGTTTATTATAACCTAAATTATAGAAAATTACTGATTTTTTAAAAACATGCTGTGAAATGGCAAAAGTGGACCATATACTATGTCTGAAAAAAGATTCTACTTCATTTTTCTAAACCATTATGCCATTATATTTGAATCTCTTTCCTATAGTTGTACTGCTTTAGGACTGCACATAAATGGACACAAATTTATATTTACATTTGAATACAGGAGTTATTCACCAGTGACATAAGTCACTAAAGTTAATGGAATTGTGCCTTCTTAAAAGTGTCACTGTCCTTCCCTCAAAATATTCATGGATTGCAAATTGTTCATTATTATCAATTTACATCTTACATAATACTATGAATACTTATGTATGCATTTATATTTCAACCTCTTTCATGGAAATGATCCTAGCTACCCAAGTGTTCAACTCTTCCTGTCTATGACATCATAGCTGCATTCTTTTGGAATAATCGCTGACTGTCAGAGGAGGGTCATAATTTCAAAGTCATCACTTTCATAAGACCTGGAGCTAGAATACAGAACTCATTTTAAAGAAAAAGCTGGCTACTTGGAGTATTAATCACCCTTCAACTCCAGAAGACTTACTACAACCTCAACTGAGCTTTCACTTTAAGCCTTACATGGATTACATTAAACAGAGGACACAAGGTAAACACTAGGAAAATTCTGAATTTTCTCTACAACAAGGGGAAAAATAGTTCTTTATATTACATTTTGTCTATTCATCAATACTGTTAAACAAAGCCTAGAGAATAAAACAGTAATACAACATATAATCATACAAGATTTTTTAAAACATGCTAGTGTTCTATCACCACTGTTCAAAAAATATTTATCTTGGATTTGGAAATACTATACTCAGATTACATTAGTGCCCTTTTTTCATTAACTCTAATCTTCAATTTTATTTGTTTGGATTCCTAATATTTTTCAAATATCCTCAGGGTCTAACAACTGCACAAAAAAGTAGAATTTTGAGCAACAATATTAATATAAAGATGCTATAAGATAAATATAAGAGATACAACTCCTGCAGTTACTTTTACAGTCAAATACTATTGCTAATAATTTATCTAAAGACTAACTGAACAAGACAAGTTTCCTCCAATTCCTAGCTTGTCAGAATAACTGCTGGTGTGCCAATCTAGATAAATAACATGACCAGAAGACTGAAATGCAGTGAAAAGAAACAGGTATTCCCATTGCAGCAATGCATTAATAACAAAAGGCTCAAAGTATTGCTTTGCTGAAGTTATTAGAAAGCAGTAATATGAAAGAAGGAAATTTCTCTCAACTACTTTCTGCTCCTGAAATCTTAAACATTACCTGACCCATCAAAAGGAAAGTCTCTGGAAATCTTAATTCACTGAATTTTTGTTGTTCAACTGTGTGTAGGATCTGTCCTTTAATATGGATAATATTTGTTTGATTTGTAAAATTAAATGTTCAATATCCAGGGCCTTTTCATTTTAAAACTAAAAAAAACAAAAAAGGGGAACAAAATAAATTTTAGCAGAGATAGCTACAGGTAAGATTGCTAAGCATTTTCCTCTATGGTCGGGTGATATTTCCAACTGCTTAAAACTTCAACTGCCTGGGCTGAAATTCTGTTTGCATTCTATTTCAGGCTGTTATTTTTATTTAACATTTCAGTAAATGGTTCAGCCATTCCTAAGAATAAAACAAAGGAAAAACAAACATTTTTGTCAACATTTTTTAAAATTGTAATTATTCCTTTGGTTCTGGTGCCTCCAGACTTTGCTGTAAGAACTTAAAATCTGGCAAAAAAATGATCTTGCTTTTTACTGTCCCATTGAAATTCTCTCGATCTGAAAGAGTTCCTATTTCCCTGAAATCTACTGCATGCATTTGCTTAAGCATGTTTTCTAGAACAATGAAAACCAAACTTTTTCACAGGTGTGCCCCAAATTAGCCCTACACCCTCCCCGAGTGCGCCTCTGATCCTCTTCCCCTGCCTGATCTACTGCTCCACTTCTTGCTCCCGGCCCAATCTGCTACTCTGTTTTCCGCTTCCCACCCTATTTGGCACTGTGCTCCCTGTGCCCTCCACGATCTACTGCATGCCACACACAGAGGCTGCCTGTGCCACTTGTAGCATGCATGCCACAAGTTGGCCACCCCTGTTCTTAGAAGACCACTACTACATTACACAGCATTCTGATGCTATTCCCATTATTTTACAGTCAATGTACTTGCACACAGACAGTGCTTGCACCAGGCCACTTCTGGCAGAACTGAAATGGAACTTATTCCATAATATCTCAGATTCAAGGCTCACCTACTTAAACTGCATGCCTTTCAGGATGAATGCGCCAAATATGTGAGCTTGACTTGAGTTACCCAAGTGAGGGACAACACTTTTATTCCAGAAACAGAACTAAGGAATACTAGCTAATGGGTTGTGAGCCAGCAACAATGGGTTCTATTCTCCGTTACAAAGTTTACTACTGTTACCAGTTATTCCTGTTGTTAAAGTAGCTTTAAGTCACATGTTCCAACCCTGTTAATGACCCAGAAGTCTTTAAGATGTCGTTACAGCTATACATGATGAATTTTCTCCCTTTCCCCTGATTTTCTAAAGCTAGAATCTTGCATTAAAACCTATTTTCTTGCATTAAATTAATATTAATGTAGCTAATTAATATTAATGCCGCTAAGTTTAAGACTAAGAATTAAGAAATGCCATAATGATTGCAGCCATTGAAATTACCCGAGATAGACAAAAGAGCCAAGTTCAAAAACTTGATGAAAATTTCTTCTGGAAGTCATGCATTGCAAATAAATAGCTTTTTCAGCATTGTAAATTACATTTCAAAAAGTTACAAGCTGCCCAGTGGTTATGACTTATCTGATAATGGACTGGATTCACTTTGTCACCCTCTAAACCACCTGATCATACTGATAACGTAAACTCCTTAAACATGATGTTATTACTACTGCATATATAACTATGAAACCACACAATACAACAATAGAACTTAATTGTTTTAATTTCTAGAAAATTGTAAAAAAAAAGATATATTATTTTTACATAAAGATTCTTTGTTTTTTCTTAAACAGATAACTCCATCTCCCAAAACATATAACATTGGTTGTTGCTGAAAATAATTCACATCTTAAATGTATGACAAGCTTAGGACACAGAACATCTCCTTCATAGAACAAAAAAGCAAAAAATATAGAGATTACTACAAGCTGAAGTGCTTTTTTCTTCAAAAGTGTTTTACAAATATCAACTATATGAAACCTCATGACACTTGAGCAAGATCTGAGAAGTTATTTCAAAACTATAGAGGGGAGGACTCTGGAAAGAGTAATAACTACCATCCTAAAGCATTAGAAAGATTCAGTGTGAAGTCCTGTAGAATATAGAAGTTCATCTTTTCCCATCAGCAATCTGGCCCACATCACTCCTCACTCACTTCCTCTCAACTCCATAATCAAGTCCCATCTTACCATGACCTTCAAGGGTCAACAGAACTTGAACACAGCTTTCTTTACATTCATTTTCCCTTTGAACAACTGAAACTTAATTTGCAGCTTGCAATGACCTTAGATTCCTAGAATTTTGTTCTCATTATTTCTGAAATATAGTCCTGCAACTCAGCTATATAATCACTTTCATTATAGCTGTTATTCTGTATAGATTTTTAAACTAATGAAGCCAAGTCAACTTGCTTAAAGTAAGAACTGTATATAATTAACATCTATTCATAGTACATTCTCAATCAGCATTTATTTTTCAAAAGTGAATGGGTTCTTCCCCCTCTCCCCCTCCAGCAAATAATTTGTGCACAACAATTAAGATTTCTGCTCCCCATAGAAATCAAAAACCTTAGCAAGCTTCTAAATAAGAAAAAGAAATCACTTTAGGTAAAATGACAATGAAGCATATGCTCACTAAGAATAAACTTGAAAAAGCTGACATACAAGTAAGGTCCCGATCACTTGTAGCCATTAAAGATTTCCAACCATGTTCACAAAAGAAGAAGGATATATTCTCAATATTCTGGCTAAATTCAAAATCAGTTACTTCAGAAATCTTCATTTTATGCCTTAAGTATTAGTATATTGTGACTGGGTGCAGAACATACAGAGATCCTCAAATAAAAAAGCCATAGAAGTGCAAACATGTATTAGATTATCTTTTGTTCTCAGCAATAGCAAGGAAGTTGATGTTCAGATCCAAATCCCACTCATATCTAAGCTAAAGTTAAACTCAGAAGCTCACATACAGATATGGTTCCAGTACAATGGGGAAAAAAATCACCATCTGCTCTTGCAAAACAGCAGCAGAAAGTGGCAGAACTTATGTGGCTGCTTAAGATTTCAAAATTTCTACCATCTTGAATGGTGGAAATATAACACATGTATTCTCAGAGTGATGGTTATGCAACACCTGTACACTTGCTACAGATGATAAAATAACTTATTTTCTCACATACGACAACTCCAAAATAAAATACATGCCTTGCTATTAGAAGACAGATTAATCACAAAAAAAGTTTTTTACAGAGTCATGACCAACTGTGACATATAATAAGTCCTCCTGGGAACACAGGGTGTTTATACACATGCTGGCGGGGGGGGTGGGCACTAATACATGAGATGCTGGAGCCTGCTGGAAAGCAGTAATTACAGCGCATTGGAGCAGCCTCATTACATGTCTATAGGTGCCCAGAGTGTCTAAGAAGTGTGGCATCCCAGAGATAGACGGGGTGAGGTAAAAGTTTGTCTCCTACGATGCCACACTTTCCTGGACACTCTGACCAGGTGCAGAAGTTACACTTACTGTGTGGTAAGCATGCAAAAAGCGCTCTACAGCTGTAACTGAAGAGACAGTCAGGGACACAGAGTGCTGAAAAAATGGCAGATCCCAATCTAAGATAACACTGGCTGGATATGTGTGGCAGAGCGGGTGAGGAGAGAAAAACCCCCACCTGCACCCTTCCCCTTACTGATGCAATGACAGACACTCCCCCTGGCAGCCGCAAGGACGGTTGGAGCAGCAAGTGTCACAGTGCCAGACTTGTGCTTCCAGCTGACCAGGAGGGACTCACTGGGCCAAACAGCATGGTGCACGTCCATGGAAGTCCTGGTTGGGGACGGAAGTTCTTCCCGCTGGAAACTGGGCCCATGAAAATCTCCTGGGCGGCTAGAAGCCCCACAGCTGTAATAGGTGACACATGGGTTCATCAGCAGGAACACTGAGCAGCAGCTGGACGCAGAACGCTGTCCCTCATAGGCTGGAAGCCGCAGCAGAGGGATACAAGAACTGCCAGAACTGAAGGGTGAGATCGCAGGACAGCAGCTGACAGGACTTGAACCAGAAACGGGTGAGAGGCAGTTAAGCTGCCCATACTTTTTGATTTTCATAAAGGCAGACTGGCAGGGATTCCTGGCATGAAACTGGGGCCCTCAGCTAAAGATTATGTGTGGGCAACACCTAGTAACCTGGCACCCAGCTGATGCCACAGCCACAGCCAACATTTAAACAATGATACTATAACAGCTGGAGGCCTGAGACAGAAGTGTAGTGGTGGAGGAGCTCCGAATACAGATCCCATAGAGGTCAAGCCAACAGGCCTTTCTTTTGGTGGCTAGTAGAAGCTAGCAAAACAAACATTTTTCTCCAGGCAAAATACTGCCTCCTAGCGGAACCAATTCTCCTATTTTTTGTACATCAAAGTCATAGCAGGCAAGAGATTAGGCAGGAAATAGAATTTCCTTGGGGAAGGAAATACTGTAGCATCTGCACCCTTCATGGGTTGGTGCTGCGATATATTTACCAAAGCGTTCCCCACCCTTCACAGGGTGACACTGTGCCAGTGTGGTATCACATTTCAGTGCTGTAGGTTAGAGTGCTGTAACGAACATCTGTACCACCTCCCATCTCAACGCACAGCAGGTCACATTCCACCAACATCCCATAGAACATTGCGGCACCCGGCTCACCCCCTTCCCAAGGTAGTGCTCTAGCCTAGGTCAGAGTTCATATGGTCAGCCCGAGCACCAAGCTGATCCCATCCCCAGGGTCTGTCACCCTAGGTGGTAAAGCCCCTGTTTCTAACCCCCACCCTCCCCTCCCGCCATGCACCCTTCTATTCCCTTCAGCCATCTATGAGCCACTGTCTGTTATTAACACTCAACGTGCAGATTCCATTTACCCCATCTGGGCATTTGTAAAGAATGCAGCTTTTGATGAAGTGCTGTGCTGTTTGCTGGACACCACATTCACACAGGGGGCTAAGATGCTCATTTTGTATAGGGTTGTTTTGAAGTGTCCGTATTCAGGTCTTGGTCTGTTCAGCTTGACCCACACTTGTCTGTCAAGGTTGTGCTCAATGGAAGACTCATTTAGTATTGGTATAACATGCAGTAGAAATACATTTCAGACTGAATTATTTTGAAGGGTCATTTCTTATCCATTCATCCCACTCCTTATCTAAATTTAGTGCAGCACACAAGACCACACTAGCCGGTCTCCACAGGCCCAGAAACCTGGCAGCAGGGTCTGTCTTCTTATGTTACTTGGTCTAAGGCCCTAAAGCACAGGGAATACATCTGTGTGTGTGCGAGTTGTGTAGCCTGTTATGAGTCTCAGGGCACTGTTAAGTACAGTGTCAAGCTTTTTAGTGTAACAACTTCTGGATCATGCAGGAGCACACTAATCTGCTGGAGCGTATACCACTGCAAATGTAGTGGTTCTGAGCACTTCGAAGTTGGCACATCATGTCATGCTGACTAAACATCATAAGGCAGCTACCCATGCAAACTTTACTGCTGACCTTCTGAATGTGATGTTTATAGGTGAGGGAACAGTTTAATGCAGGGGTGGGCACAATATAGACAGCGGACAAGATTCAGCTTGCCAACTGATCGTATCCAGCCCACAGGCACATGAACAGAAAGTCACATGGTCCAAACCACAGGGAGCCAGTGGCTCTGGCTGCTGGGCCATAAGCAGCACTGTGTGGGTGCTAGCATCAACTGTGGATGTGGCCAGCAGATTCTGGGCGACATTCAGGGCATCCACCCAGATCCACAGCTGATGCTGCTGCATCAGCATATCAGCTCTGTTCCCAGGCAGTCATGCTGATCCCCACTGGGAACTTGCCAACAGCATCCACAGGTGCCAGTGTTCACAGCTGATGCCAGCAACCACAAAGTGCACAGGGCAGGAGCTGGTGTAAGCTATATAAGGGACCAGGACATTGTGGATCAGGGCTTGCTGTAGCTGTGGGGACAGTTTGGGCACGGAGAGAGGGAGAGAGAAAGAGAAAATGTGGCATGCTGTAGCTGTGGGAACAGTTCAGGTCGGGGGGAGAGAGAAAGAAAAAAAAGAAAGATGTGGTGTGCTGTAACTGTGGGGACAGTCTGGGTGGGGGAAAGTGTGGGGGGGGAGAGAGAGAGAGAGAGAGAGAGAGAGAGAGAGATCAGGGCACGCTGTAGCTGCAGAAACAGTTCAGGCAGGGAGGGTGGAGAGAGAAAGAAATGCGGTATGCTGTAGCTGTGGGGATGGTTTGGGCAGGGAGGGAAGAGAGAGATTGGGGTGTGCTGTAGCTGCAGGGATGGTTCGAGCCAGGGCCTGGGGTAGAGCCACAATCCACTCCCCACATGCCTCAGCCTGCAGAACTGGCAACTGTCAGAGGGGTGTGCAGGCAGTGGATCATGGCTCTGCTCTGCACTTGGCCAAGTTGAGGCTGGGACTGGGATGTGGGCAAGTGGCATCCAGGAGCAGGACGGGAAGGTGGGCACGACCAAGGCTGGGATTGCAGGGTGCTGACAGCACAGGGCCAGGGCTCTGTGATCCTAGCCCCAGCCCCGTCCACCCATCCCACTCTCCTGGATCCCAGCCCCAGCTAACCCCGGTCGAGCATGAAGCAGAAACACAATCTGCTGCCTGTACACCCCTGCAACAGGCACTGGTTCTGTGGGCAGGGGCATGTGGGGGAACAGATTGCAGCTTTGTCCTGGGCCCCGGCCCCACACCATCACCACTCTGCACTCCCAGGAGATGGCGATGGAAATGGCTGGGACCCACCCAGGCAGGATGCGGGGCCAGGTGGACAGGATGGGGCCGCTTAGTGAGTTTTAGTAAGCTGCTACACATGGGGTGTGGGGAGGGTGCTGACCTAGCCTGTGTGGCCTATGGGCCCAAATAACTGACCACTCCTGATCTAATGAGACCCCTTGGTAACTTGCTCATAAGGAAGGATATAACTGCCTACTCTGATATTCAGCATTCTCTTGCTTCCATGAATGTCCACATAAAAGACTGATGATACTGACTTATTGATGCTCCCCACTGACCTCATGCCTCTCAAATACCCCCTCCTCCTAACACCTATGCCACTCCCTGGAACAAAGAGGAGGCGTCAGGGCTGCTACCCACTACTGTCATTCAGGGCTTATAAATCTACTAGCCAAGTGCACATCAACAATGATGAGGGGGGAGTGGGCAGGGATGGAGTCCCATGCTCCCCCCATCTGGGCCTGCTCTCCCTTTCCCTCCTGCTGCTTGGGATCCACAGGTGTTCCTCCCCCCTCCCCGCCACAGCAGTGTGGGGAGGGGAGGGGAGGAGCGGGCCCAGGCCAGGGCCTGATATGGGGGAGGACTGGGCCCAAGGGTAGGGAGAAGCTGGGCTGCAGCGGTGGCGGGGGGGTGGGAGAAGTGGGCTCTGGGCTGATGCAGGGTGGGGGAGGAGT
>NW_005841944.1:637100-640234 GCF_000455745.1 Alligator sinensis | reverse complement strand
CTTGGGCCTACTCCTCCCCTTCCACCACCGCTGCCACCATGGCGTGCCTGCTCCTTCTCCCCCCCCACCCCTCATCGGGCCTGCTCCTCCCCCCACCACTGCCAGGTCAGCTCTGGAGACAGCAACGACAGAAAGGGGGAGGGGCGGGCCAAGCCCAGCACCGGTGGCCTCACCCCCACGGCATCCCGACCCCACTCGTGCTGCCACTGCCACCTCCAAGGAACAAGGCGAGGATTGAGGCCAGCTTGCCACCCCCTCCCCCCACTCCATCATCACCACATGCAGGGAGCAGAGCAGAGGGGGTGAGGCCAGCGCTGCTGCCTCGCCCCTTGTTCTGTCCGCTCCATTGTCATCACCTCCAGAGAGGCCAGCTGCCAGGCCACTCCAGGCCTGACTCCCACTGCAGGGAAGCAGTGCAGCCTCTGCCAGAATAAGGAGCTCCCTTGGCTCGTGTCAAAGTTCGGGAGCAGGCAACGTTCCATGGCTTTTCTTTGTTATGTACATGCAAAGTTTGGCAGCTGTGACATTTAATTAAACTGAGGGGAATCCATTTCACATGCAACGTTGTCCATACTGTGCAAGCAGGGTCTTTCCCCACTCTCTCAATGTTAACTGAGAAGACTGTTCCAAGTTCTGAAGTGGGCAACATTGCACAGTTTTTGTTTAATAAACACACTAAAAGTTTGGCAGCTTCAACATTTGATTTAAACAAGGCGAGCTTCTTTCTTAGGGCACATTCCCCTACATTCCCAATGCGTGCCCATGGACGGGATTGAGGAGGGAGATGGGAAGGAGGATGGTACATAGCCAGCCTGGATTGTGGGCAGTGGTACACAGGACACAGAGCCAGAAGAGCCTGGGACTGGAGACCCATGGCCCAGTACCAACATGGGGGCAACTTCAAGCCTTCTGGCCCTACTCATCTGGGGAAGACTCCCAGTCCAGGTAGGAACTAGTCAGCCAGGGCTTTGTAGATCCGGATAGCTTGCCACTGTGCAGGACTAGGGCCACCAACATCCGGAGTGGGGCACAGAGAGGAAGGGAACAAAGGCATCCAGGGGGGACACAGACACACACACATAGAACCCAAGCATCCAGAGGACACACGTACAGAACCCAGAAGTCTGAGACACACACACACGCAGGACCCAGGCATCAGGGTCAATCACACACACTGCCACACAAACTACCCTACACACACACGCACACACCCCCCCAGGTGTCCATCTCTCTCTCCTTCTCATACACAGATGCAGACACACACACACACACAGTCTGCACAGGGCACGCTGGGTAGGCACGCACAGGACAGCCAGCTAATGGCTCATGGCCATGAAGGCATGTGCCATGATGAGCCACTGCCACATCATGTCCAGGTGGGTGCCTGTGATGTCCCTGTCAGCCACTCTGTGGTGGTTCAGCCATTCAGCTCTATTTGGGAGTCTTTGGCAGCCAGGGGAGCCCGCTCAGACGCATGTAAGAACCCCAAACTTCCTGCTGGGCACAGGTCACGGAGGCAAGCTCTGAGTCACCCACTCCCCACAAGATTTAGCACGTGTTCTGCTTGCTCTGACCTAACATTGGGCACTTGGGGTGCCTACAGACTTGCAGCAAGGCTGCTCCAACATGCTGTAATTACAGTGTGTCAGAGCAGACTCGATTTATTGAGTCTGCTGGAGCATAGTAATTACTGTGCTCCAGCTTCACGTGTAACAGCGTCCCTGCACTGAAAAATGGTGACAGGGGCACTGTAACTAAAGTTTGTTCGATGAGCTCTAAAGCACCTCCGCTATCATTTTTCACTGTAGGGATGCTGATACATGTGATGTTCTGGGCACTTCAATTAGAGCAGCTCTACACCCTTAGCGTAAAGCTCTAAAGTTAGAGTGCTTCCACCTCAGCCTTCTTGAACACCTGTATTTAGCCTCTATGTTCCCAGGAGGACTTACTCTATGTTGCACAAGGTTAGGCCCTAAACCTTGAAAAAGCAGCATCAAGACTGTTAGGCCTTTATAATAAATAGTTCTTTATCTACAACAACTCACTTGTTGCTTCATGCATATACTACAGTACTGTAAATTATAGCTAAAGCTGTGAGAGGATTAACATGGGACTCCACAGCTTCAGCTTGCTCAGCCAGACAAGTGGCAGTCATCCTGGCAGCTGCAGGCCATGCACAGTGTCTCCAGGCTTGCTGTTTTCCAGAAAACAAAACAGCTTCTCCTCTTAATACCCCAATTTTGCGGGGGCTAATTCTGGAAGGAAAGGTGCATATTGTACGCAAGAAAATATGGTATATATGCCTTGCTCTTGCTAAGATCACTTTAATTTGGGGGGGGAAGGTGGGTTTGGAAGGGGGCTATTTGTTGTCTTAATGGTATATTGTAGAAATCTGTATAGCCATTTCCTTTGTACCCTGGAGCTTTCCATGTTATTTTGGCAACAAAGAGTAAATGGAAAGTAAGACCTTTTCTGTTTTGGTTCTGATCAACAATTAGTTCAGAAAACAATAAAATTACATTTAAAAATCTACTAATTTTCCAAAATTAAGATACATTAAAAAGTGTAGGATCCTCCAGCCATGGACAATAAATTTAGCTAACTGCAATAAACTGTAGCTTGTATTTCAGCCAAGCCTGAAAACCACATACTAAAAAAGGATGATGCAGCTATCAATGAAATGGATAACTTCTTAGATCAAAATGTTCTGCTTCTAATATAGAATCTACAAACTCTGTTTTCAGGCAGTTCAAGATACTCCACCACTGCCCTTCATTCTAACTTCCAGCCATTGCTTTCCTTTTCTTTCTAATTTAGTCTGGCCAGCCTTTGCTTTGAAAAACTTGTTCTTTGCAAATGAAATCACTTGTTTAAAAATACTAAGGCCAAAGGAACTGTAATTGTTAACAATGTCTTGTTATTCATATGGTAAATTATAAATAAATTTGAAATCCTTTTACATGCCCCACAAGATAACAATCAAATGTTATCTCTATTTATCATTCAGGACAATTCACAATGACCGTGCAAAACTAACCCCTACGTCCAGGAATCATGCCAATTTATCCAGGGATTAGTTTAACTGCAGCTTCTCAGTATTTAAAAATATTCAGATGCAAGGATTTTCCCCTCTT
>NW_005841944.1:635339-637069 GCF_000455745.1 Alligator sinensis | reverse complement strand
AGCAGGAAAAACAGTCTTCTATGGAGGTGGTGACCAAGACAACGTTACTGGTTTTAAAAGAACCCTCTTATAACGTGCTAATAAGTTACTATTAATTCATTTTCATGGGTTTGTATCCTTTGGGAATCAGTTCAGTTATCAAAGTACAACATTTAAAACATTTTCAATTGTAAAAAAATAGGAGGTCAAATTCTGCACCAATTTTGTACAACTCCAACTGAAAGCAGTGCTCTTGAGTATGGTATAAATTCAAAGAATGTACTTGAAAATGCTTTTACACAACACACACATGAACATCCCATACAAATTTATATTACCATATTTACTCCAATACAAGATGAAGTTATTTCTTCCCCAGTCAGCATAGAGAAAAAAGCCCCTTGTCTTACATTCGCAAAGAAGGAAACCTCTTGTATTGTCTATCATTGAACTGCTGCCAAAAGCAGCATGTGCTCAGTAATGGAAACCAACTATGAAGTTGATTAAATGAAACCAACACTAAGCATGACTATAAAATACATGGACCACATTGGTAAAACATAAAATCATGGAATCACATAAAATTAGAGTTGGAAGGGACCTCTGGAGGTCATCTAGTCTAACTAGTGGTCCACAGATAAAGATTTTTTTTGGATGATACCGATGGCCGACTATTAACAAGCCATATTGGCCAATACCGATCCAATTGCTGACATGTAATCCGGCACCTTGGAAAGCAGTGTCCAGCTGGTACTTTCTTGGGGGGCTGTGGGGGAGGGGAGGGTTTCAGCCTGCAGGAAGCTGGGAGGGAGCAGCAGGACGGCAGTGAGACAGGAGACGCTATGTGCATCTACAATGCACATGTTCCCAGGCAGTGAAAGCAGCTCCCGCAGATAAGTGGGAGGGGGGGAAGAGGGGGACTAAGGCCCCCATAGGGAGGGGGGACTGGGCAGGGCTGGGGCTGCTACCTAGCTGGGGGCTGTGTGGGGCTTGGGGCCCAGGGCCGCAACACACAGCTGCATAGCCCCAGTGGAGAGTGGGACAGGCCTTTGGGTGGCTCATCCAGGGGACAAGGACTGACTCCCTGACACAGCACGCACTCCCATGGGGGACCCACACCCTCCAGATCTGTGCTCAGGGCAAGTATGAGCTGTGGGCATGGGCTCCCACCCTGCTGCCCTCCCCCAGGGCCTCCACAGTGCAGCAGGCACAACCCAGAGGGGCCAGGCACAGAGGGGCTGTGCAGAGAAGCTGCTCGCTGCTGAGAGCTCTGTGCTGCCCTGGCAATGCACCTCCTGCACGTGGGGCTGCTTTGAAGGGTGAAACCCCACAATCGCTGGCCTCACTGCAGCCCCACACATAGACGGTGCAATGCCAGGGCAATGTAAAGTTCGCGAGAGCGAGCAGCTTCTCTGCATGGCCACAGTGTGTCCTGCCATGCCTGCCAAGCTATGGAGGCTCCAGGGGAGGGCATCAGGGCAGGAGCCCGTGCCCACAGCCTGTGTCTGCTTCATGCACAGATCTAGGAGGCACAGGTCCCCATGCCCCCTTCAGAAGTGTGTGCCGTGGCAGCAAGCCAGCCCCCCTCACCCACCCCCGGCAGCAGGCAGCCGGAGGGAGCGGAGGCAGGGGGCTGCAGACCCAGGTCCGTAGACCTGGCAGCTGTAGGCCCCCTCCATCTGGGCTGGGGGAGCAGGGACTGTGGGTGGGTGGTGAACAGAACCAGCAAGGCTGTGAAGGGGAATGAGAGG
>NW_005841944.1:634050-635329 GCF_000455745.1 Alligator sinensis | reverse complement strand
GGAGCTGTGGGGAGCCTTTAATTTTAATATCAAATTTTGGAGTTTTACAGAATTTGTGATTTGTATGGACCCCGGAATCATGAAAAACAGCCCCTGGAGAAAGATGACTTTATACTCAAGATTATGAAGGATATACTAAAGGTAAACCTAAAAATATGCATTACCTGTTTTGCATGCAAAATGGGGCAGAGTTTGAAGTAGACTTCAAAGACCCTACGGGAAGATCAGATCTCTGGCAGGAGCTCTAACTGGCCAAAGGAAATTTGCATCAGAAAGGGATGCAATTTATCAGGGGAAACAAGAGAAGAGAGAAGTTGTTTACAGTCCAGATATACACTGCTCCCTTCCCCCACACAAGTAAAGGAACAAGACATGAGTTTTTGGCTTAGAAGATATTGTGAAAAAGTAGAAGAGAGTCATAGACATGGGTTATGGACTGGAGCCTGGAAAACCAGAACAATACTGAAAGAAAAGCTTGGGAATCTAGGAGAGGAGCAATACTAGGGTTACCATACATCTGGGTTTTCCCAGACATGTACCTTTTTTGGGTCCTCCCGTCTCAGTCTGGGTGTTTTTTTAAAATATCTGCAGATGTCCAGGATTTTGCTCTGCCTCTGATTTCCCATTACTTCCTGGCTTGCCCCAGCAAATTGCTGCTTGGGGCTGGAGGCCACAGGGGAAGGTGATTGGAGGCCAGAGCACCATATGCTCTGTGCATGGGCCCCAGCAGCTGCAGGCAAGACCAACACAGAGAGCACGTGTGTACGAGAGCGCGCACACCTGTGCCTGCTAGCACTGGGGCTGCAGCAGGGTGGGGAGGCAGGGGAAGGGGAGGGGGGTTCTTCAGGGGCAGTAGGGAACTGCTTGGGCAACTGGGCTGCGAGGTGCAGGGGGCTGCAGGTCAGGAGTCAGGGATATCAGCTGGGATAGCAGGCCTGTGGGTTGGGAGTGAGGGGCACCAGCATGGTCAAGGGGCAGGGTACTGTGGGTCAGGAGTGAGGGGAAGAGCAGACATATAACTGCCCCCCATCCCCACAATCGTATACTCCTTTTCCCCTTCCCCCCACCACAAGTGTCCTCTTTTTTGAAACTGGCAACACCTCTCCCTCACCATCACCCTGGGACCCCACCGTTTCGGTTTTCCCCCCATCTTCTACCAGGGACAACCCAAACTGTCATAAATGTGGGAAGCTGGGGCACCTAGTGGCATGGCAGTCAATAAAAATCTGTTTCATATCTAAAGAGAGAGGACATGAAGCCAAGAACTGTAAGCAGGAAC
>NW_005841944.1:629564-634019 GCF_000455745.1 Alligator sinensis | reverse complement strand
AGGAATGGCACTGGAATGTGTATGGAGAAGAGGGGCACATCTTTAAAGATTCCCCTCAGTCCTACACCAATATAGGAAAAAATAAAGAGGGGGACACAAATACCCCAACAGATCCCCCCCATGCCTGGACACAGCCCTTGCAGCAGTAACTAAGAAGGAGGCAGAAAAGGACCCAGAAAAGGAGGAACACAAGGAGAAAACCCCTCCAAAAAGGAGAAACTAATCCGCTCCCTAGAAAAATTGAGCACCAGAAAACAAAATTGAAGAAATTGGGGAAGAAAGGAAGGAGAGAAAGAGATGGCTGAGGAACTTATAAAAATAATGGAGGAAGAAAGTGAGAGGGAAAGGGAAAACCTAAACCCCCAAAAAGAGGACTGAGAAGGGATCCCAGAAGCTGAAGAAAGCAGCAACTCAGACATGAAGGTCTGTGGGGAGGAGAGGTGGGCAGGGGAGCTCCTGGGGAGCCCAAAGGCAGACTACAGCACCCAACCCCACTCATGTAAGAGAAAAAGGAAGCACCCCCAAGCCCACACAAGCTAGCTAAGGGAGCCACACTCCCCAAAAGACCTCCACAGAATGGATAAAGAGTGGAATTTGAGGCTGAAAAGACTGGAAAAAGGCTAAAAAAAGGAGAATAAGGCTGCAACTACCCCCACCCCCCACCATCAGAACTTTTCTCATGGGGATTCTTACAGCCTCAGTTAATGTAAGAAGCCTGCTTAAGAAGGAAAAATGGGACATAAAAGAGTAGGCCTTTAGGCAACTATAAGCAGACATTCTTTGTCGCCCAGTTTAAGTACTGTGCCCGGTTTAAGAAACACTGGCAATAAGAAGCCTCTTTCTCATCCCCAGCAAGTGACAACAGGTCAACAGGGGTGACAGTTCAGAAGACAGAGGGTGCCCCCTGTGGCGGGCCAGTAGGGGGCGCTCCTGCGTTGAGCCGCCCACCTCCCTGCTCCCGACCACCTTCCAGGCTCCGAGTGCCTCCCTTAGGGTGCCTCCCGTCCGGCTGACCCCTTCCCTGGAGCACACCCGCTAGCCTGGGGTTCCCGCTGCCACCATCCAAGGCTCTGGACTCACTTCTGGCTCTGCGCACCTTGGAAAACACAGGCCTGATCGTCCAATGGGTGCTAGACCCAGTACAAGCACTTGGGGCACTTCCCCAAGTCAGGGGCTGATTAGGAAGCCTCCCTTAGTCCACCGACCTAAGGGGCCTCCTTGGCATAATTTAGACCCACCCCTCAATAAGTCTCCCACACCGGTCACAAAGGAGAACTTTACTGATTACAGGGGTAGGGCAGAAATAGGGTAAAAGGTAGAGCAATATCAAGAAATCTTATAGGAATATCAAAGGAATCCCATAGAGCAAACCAGGGTGGCTGAGGTAGCCGTTTAAACACGCATCTGAGTTACTGAAGCTAAATATCTGATCGGATCTCTAGTAGGTTACTCACTCGCATCATCCAGAGGTGGTTGTTGTTTCCTCTGGAGGCAGGGCACTCTTGCAGCATGCGGTGATGAGGAGAATACTGGCTACAAACCGTCCAATCTGCAAAGCATCCCTGGCTACCTGGGCCCACGCGCAGGGCCGGGTCTTTCCCCCCCTGCCCAGGTGACCAGAGCATCGCCTCCCAGGCGCCAGGCTTTTGTCTGCAGACAAGGAGCGAGATCCCCGCTGTGAGAGATTCAACAGCAGCCTCTCAGGCTGGCTGAGACAGATCTCTGGAGAGGGGCACCCACGGGGCATTTCTGCCACACCCCCTGCAGCACAGAGAAATTATTGCAAGCACATTACTGCACATCATCCTGGAAACAGAGAGGAAGATTTGATCTCCTAAATGTATATGTACTGGCTAATAGAAAAGTGAGGTGCACCATTCTAGAAAGCATGACTGTAGCAATGCCCAACAACTGGCAACAAATCCACGGAACCCTACTGCAGCTGTGAGACGTGTTACAGCACCAATGGGAGAGAGAGCAGAACACCACCATGCTGAACCTTGATCTAAAAAAGACCTACAATCGAATATCATATCAGTTCATGTTTGAGACACTGAAGAGGATGGGGGTCCCCTGACCTTCACTGCCTAGATAAAAATACTGTAAACTGATGTGAGTAGCAAGGTACCAGTAACCAGGTTCCTGACTGGCCTGACTGCAGTGGAATTGGGTGTCAGGCAGAGCTGCCCACTCTCCATGATCCTTTTCATCTATGTGATGGAACCACTAGCCCAGCAGTTCAAGTGGGACCCCAAAAATCAGCGGCGTGTCAAGACATGAAAGCAACTGGCCTACATGGATGACCTCAACACCCTATTCAGGGACAAGTGGTTGACTGAAAGAGTTTTACAACATACCCAGGTATATGAAGTGGCAGCAGGGGCCAAGTTCAACGTGAGCAAAAGCACCTGCCTGGTACTGGGTGAACTTGGGGACCTGTTGGCCTGGAGGTCTGTCCCCTGCAAGGAGGTGAAGATTCTTGGGGTATAGTTTGACCCAGAGCTGACTGGATAGACAGCGTGGGAAAAGACTGAGGCCAATTTCAAACAGAGGCTAGGACTGTGGCACACGCCGTCGGTCAATGGGGGAGCACGACACTCATAATGGCAGTGTTGTTACCACTGCTTCTGCACACCGCACTGGTCTCCCCCCTCCTTGAAGCAGGTCATCCACCATATCCAAAGAGCCATGGGCATTTTCTTCTGGGGCTTCAGAGGAGAGAAGGTGGCAAGGACCACACTGTACAAAGCAAAATGGTTCGGGGATAGAGAAATACCAGATGCCCCGTCATTCCTCTGGGTCAAATACATGAGCCAGATATGCAAACTGAGAATGGGGACAGAATCCAAAATAGCATGCTTTGTGAAGTATTTTGCAGGACACCTGCTTTACCAATGGCAGGTGTACAGGATGACAAACACAAGCCCATGCACCACAGAATCACTGTGGTTCTACAGGATCCTGAAACATTTCTGGAACAAATACAAGCTGCACAACCAGGCCCCAACAACCCTGATGAGCCAACATAAGATGCAGGAGATGGTAAGGACAAGAGACATCATATCACCCATGGACCTACTACCTGGCAACAGCTGTCAGGTCAGGTGGGAGAGACTTTTAATTGTCAAGTAGCCTACTGGGCACTCTCCATATGGACATGGTAAAACAAAGAGGGCAGACAGGCCTACCAAACTGCCCTAGGAAAACCTGCTGATGGAAGGCAGAAACAAATCAACCACTTCCTCTTGTACTGCCTATATACCAAGCATGTGTGAAGGATGGTAATCATACTCCTTATGATGATCATAGGGACCCAGACCCTGAACCAGGAGGTGCTACTGTTTGCAGAGTGTGTGTGTGTGTGTGTGTGTGTGTGTGTGTGCGCGCGCGCGTGTGCGCGTACGCTAAAATTTGCAGCAGTTTAAAACAAGGTAAAATGCATCAATTCTGGAGAACTAAGTCTATGGGTACTATATGTAAATCACAACAGGTAGGTTTATTTCAAGGTCAGTATTTTCAAATTTGCTCCACACTTGTATTTGCTCAATGAGAGCAGGGTTTGACAGTAGTGAGGGCAGCAGATACAGGGGGAAGAAGTTGGGGGAGTGGGTTAGAGGGCAAGGAGGTCACCTGACTCCATGTCCCATCCCCTCTCCCAGATATTTTCTCAGCTGTAGCGATGGGTGGGGCACAAATTCAAGGCAAATCTCCAATACTAGGTTTTATACCTGGAAAATTATTACAAATGTATAAATTTTCCATACATGGAATCTAATTATTGGGAGGTTGTGTTATATTCAGGTTCATCTTGTATTTAAGTAAATACGGAAAATAAATGGTAAGAGCCAGAGGCCCATTAACACTTTCAGTCTCTTGCAACAAAACAAGAAATGAGAAGTAACATTAAGAATTCTTTTACCAGACTCAAAGTTGTAAAATACGATCATTTAATACAGGACTATATTTTAATTTCAAGCCTCTTCTGCATTACAGAAGCTAGGTTATAGCCAAGTAATGTTTTATAATGTATATATACAATAAAAGCTCTGTTATCCAGCATCCATGGGGAATGGGGGATGCTGGTTAATCAAATATGCCACATCCAGTGCGCCAGGGCTTTCACTCCCTGGCGTCAGTGTACCGGGGGACAGGGAAGAGGTCCCCGCACAGGCTGCCTTGCCCTAGGCCATGGTCCACAAGGGAGTGGGACCCAGCTCGTGGTGGCAAAACTGGAAGCGGGACTTCCGGTTTCACTTTTGCTGCGTCCCTCGAAAGGAAGATTTGTATTGACAGAGCTGGCTAGTGGAGCATTCCAGATGGTAAAGTGACAGATAACACGGCTTTCACTGTAGAAGCACATTTTCAGTTTAATGCAGACTGGCAATACTTTTTCATGTAGACAGTTGTATTATGGAAAGCATCATTCTGACTTCTACATCCAGCAGAGCTACTTAG
>NW_005841944.1:628051-629533 GCF_000455745.1 Alligator sinensis | reverse complement strand
AGGAATGTTGACCATGTAATAGGATCATTTTTGCTCAATGCCATTGTTGGATGTACTTAGAAAGCAGAGACTTCATTACAGAACCATATCTTCAGGTAACATAAATCCTTTCACTAGATTAAAAAAACTGGGAGTGCACTGTGCAAGCACTCAGATTGTTTTTCAATATTTTATCCCTAACATTTGGTTATGTACATGTAGATATTTTAATTCAATTTCAAACCTGTGAACAATTAACTGCAAAAAAGACACTTCAAAACTGTTGGGTTTTTTTATTTTGGGCATTATTTACATGAAAGAAAAGATTTGTTTTTTATTGCATTTTACTTTTATGGATATGGCCAAGAATCAGTTCACAAATGTAAAAAGGACTTATTTGAATTTAATAAATGTTACAAGGAGGCCTTCACTTTATGCTCCTCTCCACAATTTTTCCATATAATAAGAATCAAAATTAATGTGCCGATACAAAGTCATATGGATATGCATATATAGCATATATACAGTCTCATAAATACCAAGAACTGCTGTATAAAGTCAAGTTATTTCTAAACTGACAAACTACCTTTTTCCCATACTATCTTCAGCTGTGACTTAATTAGATATTACAAACTAAACAGGTCAGTGTCTGGATGCAGACTCCAAGAACAAAACCTACAGCAATGCCTTAGGAAGTGGTGATGGTGCCTTAGTGGGTGGTGTTCTTCTGGAACCTTTCATTTCAGTACTTTGATACCCAAAAAAAAGATTTACTTGTTCTTCTCAGGCATGACTATATTCAGTTCCGTATGCAAAAACAGCACTATTCCCACTCACAAGGTATCATGCCAGTTTCAACTTGGCATAAATGTTAAATAAAGATGATTTAGAAGGATAGTGTATTATCTAATATCTTCTACAAGAAGATACTTCTGAAAACAGACACTGCCAAATGAAATCCACATTTCATCATGAAGGATCATATCTATTGACACACATCATACCCAACAATTAATACTTTATTACCCCTAATCACAAAAATACAGGATTTCCTTGACAGCTTTTCATTGAATCTCAGATAAATTAAAACTGTTAAAAGCCCAGAATCTGATGCTGTAAGTTTTTTTCTTATGCTGATTTAAAAATAAACTAGATGCATCTGTTCATGGAAAACACAGAACTTAATTAGGTTAGTGATACTGATTCACAATGGTCTTCACAAGACTGGTCACAGCAGACTCAGAGATTAAGTGGTAAGTGCAATGTTCTTACTCTTCCTCCAGAAGGTGCCGGTCTACAAATACTGTTAATTATCTAGTGGATTTGAAAGAAAAAACCATCATCTGAGGAGCCAGAATGTGTTTTGGTATTATTTGAGAGGTGTGTATAGAAACTTGGAGACTGCAGCTAGATCACTGATAATGAATGAGACTGTTCTTCTAAACTTCTGGTCTCCTCCCTGGAAGTTCAGAGTGTAGGTTTTTTCCTAGCTATTAAAGAACT
>NW_005841944.1:603544-628020 GCF_000455745.1 Alligator sinensis | reverse complement strand
AGCAGGAAGATGGAAGAAGATCCATTAAGATTCAGTGTGACAGCTAGAATTATCCATTTTTGTCCAAGTCTTCTTTAACAAAAAGTTTCCTCTTTCAGCTACTACAGGCAGCTTCAATATAGAAGGCAAGGATACTTTTTCAGGCATTGTTAAAATGGCTATCCAGAAACAAAAACTGTTTTCTTAAGTACTTTCAATTTACTTGCCAGATTTGGCAATAGACAGTAAAGCAAGCAGGCTACCACAGAACATATCAGGGGATCAGCCTGTAGTTTTTTGGTTTTTTATTTTGTGAAGTAAAATGGAATCAAATTGGCTGAGAAGAGCAGAAATAGCTATATGACTCAATTTCATCGCTTACTGCCACTCACTTTCTTCCCCATTCCTTTTAGGAATAATCCTGACAAGTACCTCAATTATAAACAGATTACGGAAACAATAAAACTTAAACAAGTAAAATTGTCAACCTACTATATATTCACAACAGTAAATAAAAGACAGATTCTATTTTATATCAGACTTGAGAAAACTGGAAAAAAAATAAGTTAAAAGGATTTTCAGAATGACAATGGGACTCATCAAAATTTCCCTAAATAAACAGACCTGTCTCAAGGCATTGTAATCTTTGAAAATGGTATTTTTACCCCTTTGCTGTCTATTATGAACATAAACTGCTCCTGTTTTCTTTTGGTCCATAAGTCTTAAAAAATGCCTAGAAATAGAGGTGACCGCAGATCCTGGCTTTCTCTGTGTAAAAAACCCAAATTCTCTGATTAAAAACAATCCCCAAGTTCTCCCTCCCATGCCAGGTCCCACCCACTAGGCTGTGGAGGCAGATACTGGTCCAGCTCTGCAGCAGCCTTACACCCCACTGTGGGCACAGAAATCTTGGAGGGCACATACAGATTCACATAAATATACAGCAGGAACGGAACTCATGAGATCATTGGGTACAACCCCCCTGCTCTAGGCAGGAAAGACTGCTGGGGTCAAATAACCCAAGCAAGGTGTGCATCCAGTCTCCTTTTGAGGATCTCTAGGGTGGGTGCCTGCACCACCCTGGCTGGGAGTCTATTCCAGAGTCTGGTCACACAAAGAGAAGTTTTTCCTTATATCCATTCTGCAGCCTTCTTCTAGTTTATGACCATTGCTCCTGATTTTCCCCTAGGGCGCTTTGGTAAATCATTGTTCACTTAGGCCCTGATGCTCACCCCTGATATATTTGTAAGCTGCCACCAAATCCCACCGAAGTCTTTTCTTTTCCAGGCTGAACAGTCTTGTATCTGTCAGCTTTTCCTTGTATAGCTTGCTCTTCAGGCCTCTAATCACACAAGTGACTCTTCTCTGGATTCTCTCAAGCTTTTCCACATCCTTCTTGAAGTGTGGCATCCAGAACTAGATGCAGTACTCCAGCTATGGCCCGACCTTACCAATGCAGGAGAATAACTTCCTTAGTTTTGCCTGAGATGCATCTGTTGATGTGTGCCAGTACACTGTTTACTCTGCTAACTGTAGCATCACACTGGTGAATAAATATTCATTTTATGGTCAATTATGACCCCCCAGGTCCCTTTTGGACATGGTTCTAGCTAGCATAGTGCCACCAAGCCTGTAAGTTTGTTGCGGATTTTTCCTCCCCAGATAGAGCACTTTACACCTCTCAGTATTGAACTGCATCTGGTTCTGGTCCACACATCTAATTAATCCGTCAATGTCCACCTGGATTGTCAGCCTACCCTGATGTGTGACCGCACGTCCCCACAGCTTAGTGTCATCGGTGAACTTTGCCAGTGTGCTTTTCACCCCCACATCCAGATCATTGATGAAGATGTTGAAAAGCCCAATATGCCATTAGCCTTCTTGGCAACAAGGGCACACTGCTGACTCATATTCAGCTTATTGTCCACTGTAACCCCCAGTTCCTTTGCTGCAGAGCTGCTGCCCAGCCAGTCAGCCCCCAGCCTGTACTGGTGGATGGGACTGCTCTGTCCTAAGTGCAGGACTTTGCACTTGTCGTCATTGAACCCCATGAGATTTCTTTTGTTCCAAACCTCCAATTTGTCTAGGGCTCTCTGAATCCTAGCCCCACTCTCCAACATACCTACTACTGTCCCACAGCTTGCTGTCATCTGCGAACTTGCTGAGGGTGCACTCTATGCTATCTTCCAGGTCATTGATGAAGATACTGAAAAAAACAGCCCCAGGACCAGCTCCTGGGGCACTCTACTTGATACCAGCTGCCAACCAGACATCAAGCCATTGATTACTACTCTGAGCCTGATGATCCAGCCAGTATTCCATCCACCTTCCAGTCTATTCATCCAGGCTGTACTTCCTTAGCTTGCCTGCAAGAATGGTGTGGAAGACCATATCAAAAGTCTTGCTAAAATCAAAGTATATCATATCCACTGGTCTCCCCACATCCACAGAGCCAATCATCTAAACAACGCAATCCACGTTTTTCAGCAGCAAACTGAAAACATGGATTCCTGGAGATGAGTCATTTAAGGTACCAAGGAATTCATTCCCATGTTTGTTTGAGCAACAAAGGCTGAGTATCCTTGAATCCATTATTTCCTTGGATTTAATTTGTTCTCTCTTCAAATATTTAGAACTTCAGGTTAAATCAAGAGATGTCCATCTTCATCTCATATTAGATGCATCAAAACAATCTCAGCTGTCAGTAGAGATCTAATGTTATCACAATCTGCAGTGCCAGTAGTGTAAAGAGTGGTAGTGAGCCATGCAGTATAGCTGGCTTAGTATGGTGCTGGGCATGCACCAATAAGATCTCTCACTCAGAGCTTATTCTTTTCAAACTACTGTTTTATTTTCAAAATAGAAAACACTTTATTTGGAATGTATTTAACATTCAAAGCAGTAATGCAGCTGCTGCTATAGGCTTAGTCAAGCATGGCTAGATTATATTACATATTGTGTCTGCCACTAATTTATAAAACTAGGTAGAAGTGTTCTAAAAAACAAAATTTATTTTCTTTTAATCATTTCTGTGATAATTTATCTGGGGAAACAAAAATAAAAAATAAAGGCAGGCAATATGGGCAGTACTTATGACTGGCAAATCTACAAATATGGTACATCCCACACATTTGTTATCATAGTAATTTCAATGACAGCTGTTACACCTACTACCAAGGGCAGCTCTGATCAAACACAGATACTAGAACTACTGAAACACAAAAAGAAGATAATATAGGGACAAAAACCTGCAAAACATTTGAAGCACAAAAAAAGAGAGAGACAATTTAGCAAGGGACATGAAAGGCAAGGCAGAGCCATCCAAGAAGTAAATCAGAAGGAAGAGAAATATGAAGTTAATGGATCTATGCTTCCCAGGGAACCAAAGCAAATAACGGATGTCACAGAAATGGCTGAAATTTTCGTTATCTTTTTATTTCAGTCTTTGCAAACAAATGTTAATTGTGGCTAGATACTTTGCAATTAATACTGAAAACAAAGGAATTGTAACACGAGCCAAAGAAGGGAAAGGGCAGATAAAAGAATGTTAAGATAAATTAGAAGTTTTCAAGTCAGGAAGGCCAGATGAAATTTATCATAATGTTTGAAGGACCAGCCAAAGCAATCTATGAATAGTTAATTATCATCTTAAACTAAAAACAGACCTCAGATTTCACTCAAGACAAAGTCTTTTATCCTAAATCCCATTTTAAGTACCTGCAAAGTACCAAAATAATACTTCCCCCACCCCAGACAACAGCAGATAATTTGAATTAATTGCCATTCAAGCTGCATGTGTAAATAATTGCCCAATGCTGTTTTGGCCCATGCTGTTTTGCTGAGGCCAGTCAAAGCCTAGGACAATCAGCCTTGGGATAAACCAGTCCTCTGTTTTTAGCCTTAGAGGACTCATGGAGACTGCCTGAAATCACAAAGGACTGGAAAAGAGCAAACATACTATCTACCTTTAAATAAATAAAGGAGGAGGATTTGAGGAACCATTGACCAGCCTACCTTATTGCAATACTCAGAAAAATTGTGAAATAATCAGTTTTTAAGTATTTTCAAGACAATGAAGTAATAAGAATCAGTCAACATGGATTTGGCAAAAAAGCATGTTAATCCAACCCAATTTCCATCTTTGACACTAAAATAACCAAACTAACAGATAGAAAGAAATCAGTAGATGTGCTATATCTTGACTCTAGCGATACAAGGTTCTTTGGGTGAATCTGATATCTTTTATTAGACCAACTTAAATAGTTGGAAAACAATTATTAAGCAAGCTTTCAGGTTCAAAAACCCTTCATCAGGCTAAGGAAGTTTCAGCAGCTGGTGTGTGCTCTTCCTGAATGGAATGAAAAGTAAAGAAGCCAGCGGCTGGGCTGGTATGCATACAAGACAGGTAGTCAGTGAAAATGTAGATTGAGGAGTCAATGGATGAGACACAGGAGGGGGGGGGGGGGGGTGGAGAGAAGGGGGATGAATAGTGGAGAGATACCTGGCGCAGTTGTTGTTTGGTAGGAGAGACCAAACAACAACTTCGCACCAGAATGAACGCACACCGGAAATCTATCAAAGACAGAAATACCCAATTAACTGTGGGGGCACCTCTCGCACAAGAAAACCACTCTCTCCAATCTCTCAGTCCTGATCCTCAAAGGGAAATTACAAAACACTTCCCAGAGACGAGCCTATGAACTCCACTTCATCAACCTCCTGGATACTAAAAATCATGGACTAAATATAGACATTGGATTTATGACACATTATAACCTGCCTGACATCTGACTCCCCAGGTAACTCTCCATTATTCATCAACCTTCTCTCCCCCCCCAGCCTCTCTCTCACCCATTGACTCCTCAGTCTACATTTTCACTAACTACCTGTCCTGTATGCATGCCAGCCCAGCCTCTGGCTTCTTTACTTTTCATTCCATCCAGGAAGAGCACAGAACAACTGCAGAAACTTCCTTAGCCTGACGAAGGGTTTTTGAACCCAAAAGCTTGCTTAATAATTGTTTACCAGCTATTTAAGTTGGTCTAATAAAAGATATCAGATTCACCCAAAGAACCTTGTCTGCCTATGTCCTTAGACCAACATGGCTACAACCTACACCCCTTGACTCTAGTGAGGCTTTTGATGGTGTTCCATACAATGTTCCTAAAAGCAAATTAGGGAAATATCATATTGCTTAAGTTACTAGAAGATGGATGCTCAACTGTTTGAAAAAATGACACTCAAAGAGTACTTATCAACAATTTCCTCTCAGCCTAGGAGGATATAACAAATGATGTCTTATATGGATCAGTCTGTATCCAATATTGTTCAATATTTTAATCATCAACATGGATGATGTATTAGAGACATCATGATGATCTTTATAAACTGGAAAAAATTATATGAAATTGATTAAATGAAATTCAGTATAGGCAAGTCTAAAATACAGAGGCTAGAAAGGAGGAATCATATGCACAAATACCAAATGGGGAATAACTGGCAAGGATGTACCACAGAAAGGGATGTGGGTTTTATAGTGGACCACAAATTGAATTAGCATGAAAAACTGTCATGCTGTTACAAAAATGGTTAATATTATTCTGAGCTATACTAAAAAGAGTGTTGTGTGCAAAACATGTAAAATATGATGTACGTTCCACTAAGCACTCATGAGGTTTCACCTAGAATATTGGGCATTAAAGTTTAAAAAGGAAACTGACATATTGGAAAGAGTATTCAGAGGACAGCAACAAGAATGATAACAGCCTAAGAAAATATGACCCCTAAAGAAAGCTAGAAGGAACTCTCTTTGTTGGTCAGGAAAAAAGAAGACTATAAAATGTATAAAATATGCGCTTGGGTGTTATACATTTTTCTTATATTCATACAGGGCAAATTACTTCATTAAGAAACTGATCATCTCTGGGTCTTACATAGGAGGAGCAAACAATATTTTTCTCTTCTTTAAATATGGCATTGCAACCCTTCCTTTTCAGTGCACCAAGAATAAACAGAAGTAAAACAGACCATGAACAACTATTACATTTGTAGTGCTAAATACCTTCTTGTAGCACTACAAAAAGCAAATATACAGCTGTTCAAAGATACTAAAAGTGCTAAAAATCTTAACACTTTCAAAGAGTAGCTTCTAGAGAGGCACTGAAACATCGGTCCATATCGTATTGGCACCGATAAAAGGAAAATTTACATTACTGGCAATCGACTTTTTTTGCTTGATGTGGCCAATAAACATCACAGATAAATGCCACGTGCATGTGCGCAGCTGCAGCATAAATGCAGCCAGGAGCACAGCACAGCAACTTGGAGAGCAGTGCCCAGCTGATAAGTCTGTGGAGGGAAGAGCCATGGGGGAGGCAAACTGAGGCCCCAGCAGTGAGGGAGGGAGCTGGGAATGGGCAGGGCAGGGCAGAGCACAAGACAGAGCCAGCAGCTTGTCCAATGGGGTGGAGGGAGGTGGCTCCCACCACTGAATGAACCCCCAGGGGAGGCATGGGGGGGGGCAGGCATGTGCCCCTGGATCTGTTTGCAGGACAAGGGTGGGCTGCCGCTGTGTGGTCAGGGGCTGTGCCAGGCTCTTCCTGGCAGCTGCACTCGGGTCAGGCGGGGCAGGCACTGGCGGCGCTGGGTGGGAGCTAGAGGCACCACCATAGCCCACCCCGCTCCCCGTAGTCCACCTCCCAGCACCGCCACCTCCCACCGGTCCAAGTGCAGCAGCCAGAAAGAGCCCAGTGCAGCCTGTGAGCATGCAGCAGGAGCCTGCCCTGACCCCACGCACAGATCCAGAAGGCACATGCCCCCACGCTTCCCCTGGCTGTGCGTGCGACAGCAGGAGCTGTCCTGTGCCTCACCCCGGCTGGGCAGCAGCTGCCCCTGCTCCTGCCCCAGCCTCATTCCCATCCTCACCGTGGGGACCTCAATCTGCCCCCTCTTCCCTCCCCCATGCCCCTTCCCCCCAACAGACCTGCCAGCCACACACTGCTCTCCAAGCAACTGGGCTACACATCAGCAATCAGATCGGTATTGGCCGATATGGGTGGTCAATAATCAGACATTGGTATGGGCCCCAAAAATCTTTATTGGTGCACCACTAGTAGCTTCTTGGCAGCACTAAGTTTTGTAGCTCTATGGGTAACACCTGTATACCTCAAATCTGTATACCTGGGACTCTTCAACTAGGACATGGAAAGGGATGCTGTTTGCACACTGAAGAGACTTTGTAGCTCTCCAGCCAGGGGCTTGGAATGCCTGCCCCCTCCCATAGCAGTATATTTGTACAGTGCTATAAAGTGCCAAGACATTCTGTAAGACTAAAAATGAATTCCTAAGCCTGCCTCTTTGGGCATGGATATATTGCATCCTCCTCTACAATGAAAAATTACAGGTGGACTGTCCAATCTGCATTTCCAGTGTGAGTGCAACACTCCACCATATCCTTTCCAGAACAGTATATATGTGGCATGCTTTTCCCAAATCTGAAATGTTTAAGACTATTATGAAAGCCTCTATTCCTTTCTTGGATTCAATTCAAGCCTTATTGTCATGCTAGTCCCAGGCTTTGCCAGATGGCCATAATTATGATCTTTGCACTTCCACAATTTTGTGTCCATGGTCTTCACACTGAAATTCAGCCCTTACTGTGGAAGTTTAAAAAAAGATCAGAAAAAGAAACAGAAACAACACTACCACCATGAAAATTTCTAAATGTTGATAGATTGTTAAAGGAACCAGCTGGCATTTAAAAATGATAAAAGTCGACACTGTTCTTTGGCATCCACATTAACTGGTGTTGCTAAGCTACTAGTGCTGCCCAGACAATCATACAGCACCAGGTAATTCATGCAGGCCAGTGGTCTGAAGAACAAAGAAGAATTTAATGCTCAAACGTGGGGTTGTTTGTTTGGTTTTTTTAAACACAGTATCTCAAATCTGATAATTTAAACCCATTTACACAGGCTATTACTCTGCCTCCTGCTGACCAAATAGAAAAAAAATGTGACTCTGCTTTATGTTATTTAATTTAGCCTCCATATTTTGTTAACTTCTACTGATTTAGGCTTGCTTTTTTCCCTATGAATGTAACTATATAGAAATGTGTTTTGATTCAGGGTATTCCTTTTGTTTCCCTCTTTTACATTTATTATCCAGAGCTCTTTATCACTGAGATACATATTTGGTAATCAGAAGTGGACCTGTATTTTTATTTCTTTTTTAAGCCAATTGATGCTACAGATTGGAAAACTGCATTCTCACCCTGAACAATGGAGACCTGAACCTGGTATCTCCTCAGTCTATGGCAATTACCCTTTATAGTCCACCAACAAATATTATAGGATGTTTTGGGCAGTTTCTCTCTTATTACCAACCATTTCCTACTCTTTTCACCATTATATTTACCTATAGCTTATTGCTGCTGGTAGAAAAATCTTTTTCTAAAACTTGAAGCCTACATTTGGTTCTGCAAAGTAATTCAATTATGTTTTTCATTTTAATGAATGAAGTTCACCTCACCTATGGGAAGGAAACCGTCTTCTGATTGACGACAGTAGTTTCTGACTCTTTTATGGTCATCTCTCTTTCACTAGACAAAAAGAATGTGTTGCTAATTTGAGTCACCCAGCATGAGATAAAAACATCTAGTGAAAATAATCAATTTATAGTTTTTAATCCTACTTAGCAGCAAAGATTTAAAAATTAAGGAGATGCTGGGGTTTACTTTAACCTAACTCTTAAAAAAACCGAAATTGCCTTAACTTCATTAAGGCATTACCTTGCATTAGTTTACTTGAGCTGTAAAAACATATTTTCTTCTAATGAAGACAATGCCTTCTTATTAAATAATGCCCTAACATCAGGACAATTGAATCATTAATCAAAAAAAAAAAAAGAAGCAGATCACCATAACGTCCTGGATGATAACTCCTATAAGATTTCAATTCTATGACTTTGGTACTTTACAGTGTACAACTACTGAAGCATCTGATCCCATGAGTAACTATTATTTTCATGAGTCAGTTTATTGTTCAAACTACATTAATTTTACACCTCCTGTGAATTCTTAGAGTTTTCTGCACTAAATAATTTAAAAATATTTCTCTGTGTGCCATATCATTTTAAGACTAATATCTCCAAGCACCAAAAAGTGGGTTTTCATGCCGGCGACTTCTCCTAACTTGCTCTTCTTAACCGACTGAAGTGTGATGGAGCACTTTCTTATCTTTCAACCACTGTTAAATGCCTACTATTGCTGCATTTTCTTCACAGTAAGAGCAAGAGTTTATTGAAGACAAGCTTTATACAGCTCAATAGGTTATCTATTACTTCTAAAAGTAGTTTTCAAGCTTCCAAAAAAAAAAATCCAAAAAAAAAAAAATCAAAAAACCCATTCACATCACTTTCTCTGCCCCTATCTTAAAGGCTGACAGGGAGCCAGCAGACTCAGCCCCACAATGACAACACATTGCATCTGGGCCTGTTCTGCCATTACCCCCAATCTCTTTGTAAAGTCCCTGGTGACCTATCGTGTAACCCAGGGTGGGCAATTATTTTGGGCAGAGGGCCTCTTACTGAGTTTTGGCAAGCCATCGAGGGCTGCATGACAGGCAGCCCAAGGCAGATAAATATTAATTTTCTAAATTTTTTAGGAGCCCCATGAGCTGGATAGAATGGCCTGGCAGGCCACATCCAGCCCCCAGGCCGCATTTTGCCCACTCCTGGTATAACCCCAGGGTCCTATGGAACACAGTTTGAAAAACACTGATTTATAAACTAGCAGATCCAGTATGCTCATTAGTTGTGACAGTCACATATCAGCAAGTGATAGCAGACTTGTGCTGCTAAAAATTAAAGGCTTTTGTCTGTCAAGTAGTGAGCCCTTCCTATAAGAGTTTAGCACCTTACGTGCTCAAGCCTTATATCAACCATATTCATTGTTTCCATTGATAGCACCCTGTACTGATGGATAGATGGATATGTATATTAATTATATAATTACAGTCACAATTATATCATTACAGTCAGAGTTGCCTACTGACTGGGGCAGAAAGAAAAATATAAAAACCTAGGCTTTTTCACACTGACTTGCCATGTCCCTTTGGTTAAGCCACTTGATTCTCTCATGCTTCATGTCACCTATCTTTAAAACTGATGTAATTATAAGTATGTTACAAGTCTTCTCTTCCTTGAGCATAAACAATGCATTTAGCCTTTAGAATTCAACTTACAAGACAGGAAATGTTCTACATATCAAATGATCTCTTAAAGGTTAACTCTTAAAGGCCAATTTCTCCCTCGGGGGGTGGGGAACAGTTGCATGACTTCTGTTTCTTATTTATGATGAATAAAGATCTGAAAAGGCTGCTGTGAAAGAATACAAGCAGTTCATAGGCTCTGATCCTGCAAAGCCATGCACGTGAATAATTTTTACTGAAGTAAATAAGGAACAAGTTAGGTACATTAGTTAAGAATGTGAATATATGCAGAAGTGGGTCTTCTCGCTCTCCCAGTAGCAATCCAAGCCTTGTCTAGTGTGAAGCTGCAACCTAACAGTTAACAAAAACTAACAAGCTAATAGCTGAAAAAATTAGAGGTTTCAGAGGCAGTTGAAAACTTTATACTTTTTTTTAAATTGCCTTAGGAACAACAGGTGTCTCGACTGAAGCTTCAGTACAGCTCAAAGCTTTTTCACTTGAAGCTCAAGACTACAATTATACATCTTTGGGACTCTATAAGCACTTGCTGTCCTAATAAGAATAACAGTAATTTTTTTTTAATCTTATTCTTGATAACATCATTTCAGTTTTTTCCAAAACTTCCTAAAATCTTTTAGCTAAAATCAAAAAAGACCAAACTTAATTTAGTATTATTAAAGTAATGTAAAGAAGCAAGCAATATTTAAGTGGAAAGGGTTATCAAGTAAAAGCATACCTTTCAGGCATTCTTTATACATCATAAAATAAGCCAAAAAATGTAAACTACTATAAAAGTCCCTTACAGATGATTTTTAAATAATATGATCAAACTACAGGCATAATATACATCAAGTGCAACTGAGATTATTTTTAAAAATACAGTATCTCCAATATCAATACTCTTAATAAAATACCACCTGGTTACTTTGTAAGAAAGAGTATTTTTCACACCTGCAATCCAATTTAATTTTCTAAATATTTTCTGTGTCAATCCTATAGTCTTACAAAAGCGGGGTCATCTACAAGTGAACTTATTAAGTTTGGTGCAACAAAAAAGTAATAGTAGATTATTTTGACCTCTAAAGAATCACACAATTATTGTGGGCACATTCTGTAGCAAATTCTAATAGCAAAATATGTTACTTGAAAGGATTTCATGCTTCCTTTAATATTGTGATGATACTTTCCTATTTGTTGTTTCACACTGCTGCATTGGATCACTAATCTGACAGCTTCATAAATTGTAAGTGATAGATACTGGCTAATAAAAAGGATATTAGCATTCTCCCTTGTAAAATGCCGGTCTGATTTAAGGGCTCTGCAAAAAAATGGCTTAAAAATTAAAAGAAAGCTACCAATGCTGTTTGAAAATACTTAATGATAATTGTCACACAGTTCTCCTGGCTTGTATGAAGATCAAACCCACTGCAGTTATATTTAAAAGGTTTTTAAAAATATATTTTGCTAGATCTGGTTAAAATAGATTTTTAAATCTCAGGCAAAAGATGAAAAACAGTAATTAGCTATGAATATACATACTATAACATTTGTATAAAACTTATTTAATACCACCTAATATCTGTATTTTTCTAAAAATACTATAATAACCTATCACTTCTCAGATATTCAAAAATGGAGAAATGGGTACTATATTTTCTAAGGAAAATACACTTAGGATTCAGGAAGCAGACATTTTCCTTTTAAGGAACCTATTCTCTAAAAATGTAATGTTTGCTGTCCTTACCTCTTCATAACTGAACTGTTTACAAAGGTTTATACAGGCTGTTGGCTAACAGTTCTCCTAAAGTGTTGCGCTTGCTTCAATACATACAAAACATCTTGGTAACACCATTTTTACACTTTACATGAGACATTATATTGCCCTAAAATAATGTTACCAAAAAAGTATGTTTTCTCTGACAAACTAGCTAAAACCAAAGATTTCATTCCATCCTTACAATTTTATTTCTTAGAATAGCCATACAAGGTAAATATCTACTTTATCACATTAGAAAAGATGAACTCCCTGAGCAGCACATTTTATACCAGTTTGATTGGGAAAAGAGTATGCACAGTGAATTCAGTCCTGAATCCTTGTTTCTATTACAAGAAATGTAAGTTTCCATCATTTTTATAGAAACCAGCTAAAAATTATTCTTCTTACTTGGCCAAAAGCCTCTTACTTCTAAAAGAGCTTTCTGATTAATGTAATCATTATGTACTACTACTACTCTACTTCTTGTTTGTTGGGCATCTGGCAGAAATAAAATTATTATGATTGTTGATTGTTCTATTTTCAGAAAGCAGAATACTTCACAAAGCACTGTATTTTTATACATGCTATTTTATATCCTCTTCACCTTTGATGTTTGCTATGTGACACACTGTCAGTCAGAACTTGCATTGACTTAAGGTGAAATTACACATTACAGCTAGATCATGTTAAGAGCATTTAAAACTTGAATAATCAATCACACATTAACAATTATTAACAAGTGCTAAGTGTCCTTTACGCATCTTTAAGTTACGCCACGTCAGGCAAGGCTCATCTTTGAGCTGTGCTACCTAGATTAATTTAAATTAACTTAATTTAACTTAAATTAACTTAATTCACCTCAGGTAAAACCACCAATTTGCAGTCCTCCAGTATCCCAAATCACTGCTCCCAGATAGACTAGCTATCATCTAGGAGCCGCCAAGCACCCATAGGGCCTGGTGGTGGCTGGATCCGGGTGTGCAGGGAAGTCACAGGCTGCAGAGTACCCAGAAGCAGGCAGGGAAGGAAAACACCCTCCTGCTGCTGCCACTGCTCTCTGGCCAATTGGGCTGGCACGGCAGCAATCTGAAGGTGAAGGGGATGGAATATGGGAGTGATAGGGGGCAGTGGAGTGATCCAAGTGGCACGGGAGGTCAGGGCTTGCCCCCTCTCTTCCCCAACCTATACTGTGGCTAGAGAGCTGGTGAGCAGAGTAGGCATGGAGGAGACTTGAAGCCCTTAGATATACCCTTGCTCACCAGCTTCCTGGTGGCAGGTCTGAGTAACGTACATTAGAAATGGTATTAACCCTGAATGTGTAACTAACCATTAACACAGTGGTCTCCAACCTTTTTAAGTAGGTTGCCTTCGGCATTTAAAAGCTACCCAAGATCTACCATGCGCCGCCACCACCCCTCCCCTCCCCCACCCAGCAGGTAAGTCTGTGGGGAGGGAAGGGGGTGCAGATCAAAGCAGAGGGCAAAAAAATTATTTGGAGGCGTGCCTCCCCAGCAGGTAAGTCCCACCCAGCCAGGGCCCCACTCAACTTACCCCTGCTCCTGCTACTGCCTCACTGTCCCTCACCGTGGAGGCCTCAACCTAGCCCACGCCCCTTCCATCTCCCACAGACTGAACTGCTGGGCTGGGGCACACATGTACATGCACACGGGCACTTAGCCCCCCACCCCAGTCTCGGATTGACTCCAAGATCTACTACAAGAGGCTCTGAGATCTACCAATGGATTGAAATCCACTGGTTGGTGACCACTGCATTAACACTAGTTAACCTTAACACAGACTAACATTCCTTAGAATGAACATCTGCTAACTCTAATCTGTAAATCTCACCCTTACTACACTTGGCTTCTAATAAAACTATAATGAAAAAAGCAAGTCATGGCAAGTTCTAAAATACTATCTCCTGCTATGCTTAGCTATATGAAGAAAACAGAGACACGGTAAAACATTTACCTTTGGAACAGCTCGTACTTCTAGTACAGCTAATAACATTTTTATAGTAGATTCTAGCTTTGGAAAAAAAAGTCTGGTGACCAACAAATCTCTTTCACTTCCAAGGAACTTGTAGGTATTCCAAAACTCCTAGCATTAGGCCTTTTTGCTTACAGGCCAACTTTGGTAGCCAGTTCATTAAGATGGACCATGCATAGGTTCTGTGAAATATTTCAGAAGGAAAGGTTCTGCTTTATTATTATTTAACTTGTCCGTATAACTTACTCATCTGAAATTTTTTCAATCAATTTATGAATTGCACTTAAATATTAAGGAGCATAAAATTCATCAAAGGTATAATAATAAATGCAATTTTTCTGGAAGTCAGGGAGACTTGCTGGTCCTCAACATCTCTTCCAAAGTCAACATCCACTCCAAAAAAGTTAGCTTAGGCTGCCAATAAATGTTACATTTATTCCAAGATAAACCCACTTTATTCTAAGACAAGAGTTCAATCATACGGACATCTGGGTCCGTTGTCCTGGATAAATCAAAAAAAAAAATGTTTCCCAGATAAGAGGTATCTCCATTTTCCTGAGCAGGGACCGGGTCACCCCCCTCACCGGGACCTCCATAGGTCCCAGGGGAGGCACACCCAGACCTAGGGTCAGTGAGGATCCAGTCAGGGAACTTCTGGAGGGACTGGACATATTTAAATCAGCTGGTCCTGACGACCTCCACTCCAGAGTGCTGAGGTAATTAGCAGAGGTCATTGCAGGACCCCTGGCATGGCTTTATGAGCACTCGTGGTGCTCTGGTGTGGTGCCAGAGGACTGGAAAAGGGCCAACGTGGTCCCCATTTTCAAAAAAAGGAGGAAGGAGGACCCAGGAAACTATAGGCCAGTTAGTCTTACCTCGATCCTGGGTAAGCTTTTTGAGAGAATCATCATAGCGCATGTCCATAAGGGGCCAGCAGGGGAGATTATGCTTAGGGGCAACCAACATGGGTTCATTAGAGGCAGGTCCTATAAGACCAACCTGGTAGTCTTCTATGACCAGGTCACAAAATCCTTAGATGCAGGGGTAGCAGTGGACCTAGTCTTTCTGGACTTTAGGAAGGCCTTTGATACTGTCTCTCACCCCATTCTCATTAAAAAACTAGGGGACTGTGGTGTCAACACCTACACAGTCAGATGGGTCACTAACTGGCTGGAGGGCCGCACCCAGAGAGTGGTGGTGGATGGGTCATTTTTGACCTGGAGGGATGTGAGCAGTGGGGTCCCCCAGGGCTCAGTCCTCGGGCCCACACTGTTCAACATCTTCATCAGTGACTTGGACGAGGGGGTAAAAAGCACCCTGTTCAAATTCGCAGACGACACTAAGATGTGGAGGGAAGTGGGCATGCTAGAAGGGAGGAATAGGCTGCAATCAGACTTAGACAGGTTACAGGGGTGGGCGAATGAGAACAGGATGGCTTTCAACACTGACAAGTACAAGGTGCTGCACCTGGGGAGGAAGAACCAGCAGCATACCTACAGGCTGGGGAACTCCCTTCTTATCAGTGCAGAGGCAGAAAAGGATCTTGGCATCATTATTGATGCCAAAATGAACATGGGTTGACAGTGTGGGGAAACGGTCAGGAAGGCCACTTTGTCATGCATCCACAGATCCATCTCAAGCAGGTCCAAGTAGGTGATCCTCCCCCTCTATGCAACACTGGTCAGGCTGCAGCTGGAGTACTGTGTCCAGTTCTGGGCGCCGTACTTCAGGGGGGATGTGGACAACATGGAGAGGGTCCAGAGGAGGGCCACTCGCATGATCAGGGGGCAGCAGGGCATACCCTATGGGGAGAGGCTAAGGGACCTGAACCTGTTCAGCCTCCACAAGAGAAGGCTGAAGGGGGATCTAGTGACTCTTTACAAACTAGTCAGAGGGGACCAGCAAGCATTGGGGGAGTCCCTGTCCCCCCGAGCACTCCCAGGAGTGACAAGAAATAACAGTCACAAGCTGGCAGAGGGTAGATTTAGAATAGACATCAGGAGGCGCTACTTCACTGTCAGGGCGGCTAGGATCTGGAACCAACTTCCAAGAGAAGTGGTGCTGGCTCCTACCCTGGGGATCTTTAAGAGGAGGTTAGATGAACACCTTGCTGGGGTCATTTGACCCCAGTACTCTTTCCTGCCATGGCAGGGGTCAGACTTGATGATCTGCTCAGGTGCCTTCCGACCCTACCAACTATGAAACTATGAGGTAGTAACAGTTTATCCCAGGATATTGCAAAGTACATCTGTACAATTATCCCAGGATTGCATTACTGAATCAACTGCAGAAAAGCAGCACTGCATTCAGCTGCTCACTAAACCCCAACTAGAACAGTGATGATGGATATACAAGCCAATCCCAACATATTTTTTGTCCTGGAACCAACACAGGCATAACTTATCCAGGGACAAATGTAATGTCTGTTCCTAGCCTTAGACTTCTACCAAATATTTGCAAGCAACGCTGTAGATCACCCTTCTTCTAAGAACATCACATTGAAGAGTAATGTAACCAATTCAATGTTGAGTTCTCCAAAGCTACAAATCCTATTTTCTATGTCTAATCTTGTTACCACCAAAAGTAATGACAAAATAGTCAAAATCAACGTAAGCCAAAGCAGGCATCTCATTGCTGTGTTAATTTTGCTCCCAATTACTTTTTAAAACCTAGTAGAGCTAATACAACAGCTTAAATTCTTAGATTTCAAAGGTTATTCTCTAAAATTTTAAAAGTGATAGGGGATAGCATGTACCTTGTGCATGCATATAGTTACTATACTGAAGTATGGTGCACTACAGTTGAGCACATCCAGGTTCAGGTAGGTCAGAGAACTAAACTTTGTCCTCTGGCAATTTAGCTCAAATTCTAGTTCAAGTTTCTAAATAAAAGGGATTTTTATCTCAATATGTGGTTATTATTATTGTACATCATAAAGCCATGTAGTTTGACACTTTCACTAATGGGTGGTAGATTGCTAGAAAAATTGTTTTAGCAAATTTAATAGACATGGGGTTCTCAAACTGCTTAGGTTCAAGGCATCCTGTGTTAGACCCATGGCACCCCCACTAGACTCTAAGCATCCCTCAGAAAATTCCAGGTCTAACCTCCCACTTTTTTTTTGACTACAGAAAAATAAAATAAATTTTTCTGTTGAAAAGAACTCTGGAAGACCACAACAGTTCAGAATGTTTTTGACATTATGGATTCCTATGCAAAATCTCTGGGTTTAGTTTATGAATTGCCAGGTTAGCCCACAACAACCGTCAAATGAAAAATGACCTTAAACAGCTGTGACGTAAGTAACAGACAAGCCGAAGGACACCTACAATTTCCTAGGAGTGGATTTCACTTCCCTGAGTATATACATACTACTTCTGTGTTAGCTTCAATGTCAAAACAACATTGTTTCCTAGTTCCTTTTTATTTTCCTTCCAATTACTTTGCATCTATTCATCTGTCCCACAGGGCCAATGAAGATTATGAATGAATGCCTTAGGCAATCCTAATCTGCCACTGGCAGGTATTATCCTTGGGGAATTCTTTTTTTCCTGGTAACTGGTTTGATATTTATGTTTTCAGCTGCTTTATTCATCATAAAGTAGGTTAGGGGAGGTGAGCATAAGGTCCTTAACGGACAATAAACTACCATCTTTTATGCCGTCTTCAGTAAATCATCTGTATATCACTACATTGTTTATACTGCTATTATATCTTTCATAATAAAGGCTCTTTTCACTCAAAAAACAAATACTAAGTGCCAAATGCACTCAGAGCTAGAGGGCTCAGATATATATATTAAAAAAAAGAGCTGTTTTTATCTCAAAGAAAAAAATCAAAGTAATTACTGAGAATACCTGAGAAAACCAAGAAGATATTTAGTAAATACATTTGTTTTAATTGAATTTTAGAAACACGCACCCAAGCTTTAAAATACCATAGTCAGCTACAGTAAATAGTACAGGTTTTGTAATTATAGCTCACAACTCCAGCATGATTATATAGTTTGATGCAGAAAATTCAACTCAGCATTTTTTGCATGAGAAAGACTGGGAACTTAATGGCTGCTTTACAAAATTCTATTGGTCTCTATTATTCCCAATTACAGAGAATTCACAAAGGGAATGTCTACATCCTATCCCTGCCACTGCCAGGGACACCTACTCTTGAGTATACCTGACTCCCTTTCATATACACCAAACCCAAAATTGTGATGGTAAGGACCCTCCAATGACATCCCCCACAGCTGCTATCAGGCACCTGGATACTGATGTCTCAAGAATGCCTGCAGAGGGATGCCCCATAAGAATACTTCCCTGCCACATTTCCAGACTTGTCATATGCCAGGAGGAATAAGTAAGTAGGGTGTGCTCAAGAGCAGCAGGGATGTAATGTAGACATCCCCAATGAAGACTTTGAGATGATAAATCTTCATGCAGAATACTCTGAGGAAGTTCCATCCACTGCAATGCCGTGTACAGTACATCTTCAGTTACTCAAACCCCTTTGGAGAGCCTCTGCTGAAAAGCCTTTTGGATAGCTGAATTTGTTGGGGTAAGTGAAACAGTGTAGAGATGCCATGCCATATTATATAAAGGACTTACACACCAGCAAGGCAGAAGGCATGATTTAGACTTTACTTTATTAAAAACTGAACTAAAGCAACTCACTCCTATGTTCCAATATTTTATATTCATATAATTGCTCAAAATATTTATCTACTATAAAATTAGAATGAAATAAAATGAATCAATTTAACTTCACTATAAATCACACATTAAAGTAACCCAAGTAGAGCAAGAGAACTATTTCTAATCTATTATTGTTAAATTTCCATTTGGTTTTTCCCTGGCTCTGTTTTTGAAAATGCTAAAATTGTAGGCACATCTAATGAATTTTTCACCTATTAACAAATAGGTATCTAAAGAATAAATACCTTCCAAATTTTCACAGAAATAAACACGAAAGCAAGGTTCTTCTCTGAAAAAGATCATGTAGAAGTGATATACAGGGCTGGTGTAACCAGCCAGACAGCGCAAGCAGCCACCTATGGCAGCAAATTGAAGGAGGCAGCAAAAAGGGTGTGCACACACCTCTGACACTCTCACTGTGGGCTGCCTTGAGAGTTTGGGCATTTACAGGACCAGGGAGAGCAGCCCTGGTACTGTTGAGCTGCTGCCCCAGGGCTCTGTCTGGTGCCTGCCCTCGCCATGTCCTAGGTATGTTACAAGAAAGGACAGCAAAATTTCATTTGCCTAGGATGGAAAAAAAATTGTTGTGCCGCTACAGGGAAGGGTTTGTGCTTACTGTTACGCAGTTGCCTCATACGAATTATGACCAGGATAAAAACAGCCGTTCCCATCATTGCCAGCTCTGCAATATTCCTGAAATCTTACAGGGAGGCAGGTACTTCCCTCCCTTGCACGAACAGCAGCATCTCATGTCAGAGGCAAATTATGCCCTCTTCTACATCAGTGCAAATTCATTCAGTTGTCTAGGTAAAAGTGAGCACATTGTTTGTTATGCAGAACTTTCTTTACTAATGATGCCACCTAAAAAAGGCTTCATTCTGAGGCTCTACTTAAATTACCAAAATTGATCAAGCTATTTATTCATATACTGAACAAATTGCATATGGCCGTATACATTTCTGACACCCTCTCCATAATAATTTTATTAAAATCAGAATCTATTTTAAAACAGAAATAACTTTAAAATTCTATGCAGCCACCGCCTTTCTAAAAAAAAACCGGAAATTACCTAGTTTATCACCAGAACCAAATGCAAAAATGCTCATTTTTCTGAGCGTACAACAGAAAAGAATTAAAAAATTGAAGTAATCAAGTCCATATTGTCACACTGTCATCTGAGAATGGACCACATTCAGCATATCTTATCTGAAGATAAGGGCAACATCAGAACAGTCTTACAGTAGCAAACTTGATGACAATAAACTTATATGAAGTTCTGCACTTGTAAAAATGTCATGGGGCAGAGGCAAATAGAGGAAACACTTAAGTACTGTATATTTATGGATGCAAATGTCATTCAGATCCATGAAGAATAAAAATCCTGTTCTTCAAATTTTTATTGGAATCACTCCATATACTTCAGGGGAATCTACAGACTGAAATAGAAGTACGCTGTATTTGCACTGATTTAACTTAAAGGCAGAATGTTTCTGTACTGGAGAGAAACACAGAATGCAACATGCAATAACTTATCAAATGAAAGTTGAAATTTTGAAGACCTTGTGAATTTGTTCAAATGCATATATTTTTTAATTATTTATACAAAGTATGAGCACTTTGAGTATGTGTCATGAGGGCATTAAATGTGTTATTATAGTTAAAGTTCTATCAATATTCCTATTAAAAATTTCCCTACTCGCATCTGACCTTCCTTATTCAATAATTCAGAAGAAGGAATGCAGTGCAATTTAAGATAAAAGTTTACTCTTTTTAAGTCTCGACTGGCATATACCAAAAATAAGCTGGCAATTAATTACAATTAAAGATATGATCACTATATGAGTCCCATAAATAATACCCATTTCACAAGTATTTAACATCTGCAGAATTTTTTTTTATATAACGATTCATAATTTTAAAAATGAAACTAAAGGCAATAAATATTAACTCTGTAGTTTAGAAAACAAGTTCAGATAAATATCACAAAACCACATGATGTATTTAATATATGTTTAACTTATTAATATAATTATGTGGATACATACACACATTAGTGGACTTCTAAGAGACAAAAGATTTTAGGGACGATTGGGCAGTGAAAGGGCTGCAAAAAGTCAAACGCATTTTAAGGTGACAATAACACAATTCCCAGTGCAACTTGTTGCAGTAACTGTGTGTACTATTACTGACCAAGACCATCAACAAACCTACAAATGTGTTAGTAAAGGTCCCCCAGATAAAGTATTCATAACAGCTCATCTAGGGTGAAATATTTTTCCCCATGAAAATCAAGTAAGGCCCTTTATCTAAACCAGTGATCAAAAATGTTTTTCTGGCACTAGGCCAGAATGACCCAGCTTGTGTCTGAGGTAGGCTAGTCTGAGGATCTGGCTGCTGCCACTGCTTCTCCCCACTGCCCAGCTACAGCTCAGCATAGACAAAGCTTCTCACCACCCACCTACAGTGTGACATGAGCAGAGTACCGCCCCCTCACCCCAATCCCCTTCAGCTCTGGACCACATCCAGACCACGGGCTACTAGTTGCCAACCCTAATTTAAACCATAGAGTGAGTGTTCAGACTAGCCAAACAGACTATTCAATTGAATTGCAATGGGTTAGACCAGAGGAACAAACCTGAAATCAGAGATTACAGAACCCCAAATTCACCAAACAAGGGTTACTCTGGAATTATGGCCAGTATTTCACTTGTACTGAAAACTTGCACTTTGATACTTGGTGATCCAGGGCAGAAGGAGACAGGAAAGGCGGATTTCTAATTCACACCTTATCTACACACAAAAATTGTACTATTTGGAAGTATATTGGTATAAATAAAGCTGTACAAACCCCTTCTGTGGGTGAAGTTTTACTGGTTTAACAGTTTTTTATGCCAGCGTAGCCATTCCCACATGAGAGGAGAAATGATATATTCTAGTACACTGTTTTGATTATAAATCCATACACCAAAATTTTTGCACTGAAAATCTTTATATATTTTGAGCTAGTTTATACCCACTATACCTTCTTGACCAAAAAAGACATAGGATAAAGCAGCAAAACAAACTGTGGAGGAACAGACAATTCAACAAAATAATTTATAGCTCATTCCTTCAATAAAGAATAGTCTATGACTAAAATGGAACTTGAAAACGTTGTTGGAGCTGTAATGGTCCAGGAAGTGTATAAAAGGCAAGGGGTTTTTGTGACATTTTTTACTGAACCAACCATGTAGTTGAGAGAGAAGCTTAACAAGCTTTCGGGCATAGGAAGGGCGGTGTGTACACAAAAGCATGTCACGCTTTTCCCTCAAATAAACAATTAGTACAATAAAGATATTACAAAAAACCTTTGCATAAAATAGTACTATGATTAGTGCTAAATGACTCAATAATTGACCTTGATAAAAGGCAGTATGAACTAAACAAATTTTCTTTTTCCCAAGTGTTTCAATGTATTTCATTGAAATGTTTTAGTAGTTTAGTAGCATAGCTAGTTGCTGATGTGAGACCTGGAGCATTTTTGCTGCAACAGTGGCAAGTATTCAACTACAAATTCAGTAAGGAAAAAGGTAACTGGAATTCAGGCAAAACATTTCACTCCTAGTTAGAATATCTAAGCCTCAACCCAGCCTTCCACTAGACATTAATATCAATACAGTTTATTGTTTTATTTTTGATACAGCTACTTATGTTTTGAAATAGATACATCATTGTCTGGCTGCCTATAAAAACAAAACTTAAGCAGTGAGATCATTTAAAAGACTGCTTGGGTGCCAGGTTCAGCAATGTCTTGAATGCTGTTTCTTCTCCTATGAATGGGACCACCCCCACTCAAGCACCACAATGCGCACTGCTTGTCTTGCCATGGTCTTGAAAAAGTTTCATGCATTCTGTTATACCAGGTTTTTTAAATTAACCTGCACCAGTTCAGCCTTTAGGAGGTACACAGGAACAGTAATGCTAGATCCTTCTCCTGCAACATACCATACTAGTTCCCATGAATCTTCTGTTCTTCAGCACATTGATGAAAGAAAATCACAAAAAAATTAAACTTGGATTTTGCTTCCCTAGGCAGAATACAACGTTATCATATTTAACAGACTGTAAAAGGGGACAATACCTATTACTGTTATGAGTTTTAAATATGTTAATATTTGTAACAGTGCCTTAGAAGTATCAAAACGATATTTCTAATTCTGCCAAAACTGGCAGTAGAGCTAGTAGTCCTGAAAGGATTTGGTTTACACCAGACCTAGGAACAGACATTCAAGAAGCCCGAGTCTGAACTGATTCAATCTTTGAAGGTTAGTCCAACCTGCCTAGGCTGAATCAGTTTGTAACTATATACAGACACCCCCTCTGGACTGAAAAAACGCAGGCACATGCCTGCAGTGACTCAGGCTACAAGCCAGGGGGGCGCTAGCTGGTAATGTCCCTCCCTTCCACAGTGCTGAGCTAAGGGGAGGCGTGGCCAGGCCTGGGCAGGATACTCTTATTAGGGTGGGGTTCCCCCCTCTCCTCCTCGCTGGTCAGCAAGGGAGTCAGCAGGCATTTACACAGCATTTAGTTACACAGCAGGGAGCATTTATCAGCCCATCAGCAAAACAAAAGGATCTCTCATTAGTTCAAGCTCTTCTTAAACAACTTGTTCCAAAGAAGGAATGGAGGGACATTACCAGCTACCTGTTGATGAACTCCAAAAATCCGCAAGTGGCACTGTGATGTCTGCCTTTGTCCCGTTTCCCACAGCACAGACCATAGCCAGCATGTGGTCTGTTAGATAATTCTGAGAGGTGTCTGTGTAAGGCAGGGGGGGGGGGGTGGAAAATCCCTGCCTTAGCAGGGGGTGGCACGTTAGAAGCAGGAGGAAGCCAAGCAGATGCCCTGTACGTGCAGTCTCTGCCAGAGCTCCAGCCAGGGAACAGAGGGGAGGGGCCAGCCCAGCTCTCTGGAGCAGAGGGCCCTGCCCAGCCCAGAAAGCATGCCAGGATGCTGGGGGACTCTGATTTAACTTAAACCAGGAAGGGGCCTAGAATAGACATTGCATAAACCGGTTTGACCCATATCAGTTAAGTCTGATACTACATTCAACCAGGTTTATCTCAAACCTGTTTCTGCCATTTTCAAACCTGTTTACGTGCATTGAACATCTGTTCTATTACAGTTTTAAACCAGTTTCTGATCACTTAAACCAGTTTATGTGTAATATCTGTCCCTAGCCCACACGTGTTCAGCCCCTGGCCTGCAGGCCATATCCCCACAGGTCTGAAAATTTGATAGCAGGGGAGCAGTGGTAGGATTAATTAGCACTCCCCTTCTACCAAAATTTTGGACCTGTAGGGAGCCCTGCATGCCAGATAACATGGTCCTGAATGCTAGGCTAGGCTGGCACAGGGCCCAAACCAGCCAGCATGGGGCTAAATCGGAATCTGCGGGACCAAATTTAGGTGCACAGAATTGGACCCACTAGCATGGGGCCCAATCCAGGTGCATGGGGCTGGATCCAGTCACTGGATCTAGCCTGTGGACCAACCCTGTGCCACTCATCCAGCCCGCTGGGCCAAAAGGTAGGGCACCACTGGTCTACACAGCTGACATGGCAGATATAGCACTAAAGGGCTCCTGCACACTCCACACATCCAAATCTTCAGGCACACTCCAAACCACAAGTACATTAGCAAGACTGATTGTTTTCAGGTCAATGGCAAATCTCTAGGTTTGCAGAATTTCTACTCTCTCAGTGGGCAGGGTATGCCCAAGTCCTCCTCAGAACTAAGATGCACCCTTGCAGCACTGTAAGCAAGCCCAAAAGAATATAAGGTACAATTCTTGCTCCATATATTTGCACAGTCC
>NW_005841944.1:591919-603513 GCF_000455745.1 Alligator sinensis | reverse complement strand
TAGACTCTGTCCCTCCAGGAACCCTTGCTATGTTATGGCCTCTAGGGAGGCAGAGAATGCACTCCCCCACCTGTTCTGGCACTTAGTTTTTCTGATGCCACAGAGAGGCATTACATTCATGATGGGGAAAATCACTATGCAGTTTGTAGTGGAAGAAGCTTCTTTCCAAGAGCAACTTCCTTGCTCCGGGAAGTTTCCTAAAGCCATGTATAGTGACTGTACACTTACATGTAGCATAACAGGGATCACTATGACACCCTGTATTCTATAGTCCTTGGCTCTCCATCTCTCCCTTGCCACAGTTCCCCCCCACCACTTGCCACCAACTGCCTGCCTGCCCTGGTGCCTTCCCTGCCCCCCCTCAGTGACTGTACCCCACCCCACCCCACCAATTGCCCCCCCCACCCATTCTGTCTCTCCCATGCCTGCACCCCCTGACACCTGCCTCTCCCCTTGCAGGAAGCAAAGGCTGCAGGGGGCAAGTTGCAGCTTCCCCTCCTCCCCACACTTGTACATAAATCTAAGACAAGGGTTTTTTTCTTGCACGTTGACTGGTGGGGGAAAAAGCCTCCCCCTGGATTCAAGTAAGCTGATAAGCACTCTTTGGAAGACATCTGTTAAGGGTGACACACAGGAACATATTCAGCATTCCTACTACCATAAGGTCTGTCTTGACTGATATTTTTCCTAAGTTGTGTCAGCTCAATCAAGTTACCTCTGCATGATTTAAAAGTTCACAAAGATGCCGATGAACACATTTCAAGCCATGTGAGCTGGTGTGTATTTTAAGAGGGCTTTCTGATCTTCTAACTACATTAAATACACATATACACCCTACCAGCTTATTTACATAAAAGTTTAACTAACTTCACTACAGTAGGAATTTAAAACTGATTTTGTTAAACTAACAAACTGCGGCGTGAACACCCTTACTTACATTTCAAATGAACTCTTTTTTCTTTTAGCCAAGTACAATGAAAATAGGGTTAAGGTATGGACAGGTGAACAATTAAGTACAAACATGTCCTAAGAGACCATCAGCTACCTCCTATCCTGGAAGTAGAACAGGCATGTTCCTGTGGTACTCAGAAATGTTGGGCTGTATCCTCCCAACATATACAACAAGGAAATATGTAAGGCACAGTCTGTATTAGTACATATGGATGTCTCTGAATAAATAAACCTAAAATAAAGCACTCCCTGAGCCTCATCTCTTGAGGTTGGAGTCAATGCTAACTCTGTGACATGGACATGTCTATGTGGCAAGGAGACACCGGAACAGAGAAGTAGGACCCAGATGATTGATAATCAGTTCACAGAAAGGAAGCAACAGGTGCTTATAAGTAGGTGTCATGATCTGCAGAACATTTTGAAGATCAACCTGGTGCATGTATGCCTATGGTGGGTTCCACAGACATACCCTTGAAAAAGATATTTACAAACAAAATGTATATTTAGATCCTAGAAATGTGACAGACATGAACATGAGAAACAACTTTTAGAGGAACGGTTCACAGATTTGGCAAATTCAGTTAAAACAAGAAAAAAAAAAGGTCAATTAGATCAAATTAAAACAAAAAAGTACTCAACAACAACAGTTAGCTAAATTTCTTTGTTCCACTGCAACCTATATATTTGCAAGAGCCAGCTCTCTGCAGTGTCAGCTTTTCTCCAGATAGCTAAACGCAGTTCTACCCCATTCTTCTAGGCTATTAATACCATCACCCCTAGTGACTCCCTCGCTTCAAATGACTGCCCAAGCAATAAGAATAAAGCCAAATGGGAAAGAGCAATGAAGGAGGGAAATATTCTGCTGTTATAATGGAGAAGAAGAGTACAACTTGTAATTATCTGCAAACCCTTTAGACCAGAGGTTCTCAAACTGTGATCCACGAGTTCCATTCAGGTGGTCTGCAGAAAGGTTGCGGAACAATCAAGAATATCTGTACTCGTAAGGTAAGACTACTGATATTAAAATATGAGTTGTGTGCTTTGATTTGTAGAACAAAAAAAAGTTTAAGTGGTCCACCAGGGCCCTCAGCAATTTTCAAGTGGTCTGCAAAAAAAAAAGTCTGAGAAGCATTGCTTTAGACTATATTTCTTATAATCCCCCATTCACTTGTACTATGACTATTTGCGTGAATATGCTAACCAATTCAGTATGAGGGACAAATAGAAGCTCTTTAAAGTTAACTACATGGAGGGGAGGACCTTCCTCTCCAGTAATCCATCCACTTCTGGATTTAACTATGTTTTATAAAAATACTAAAGAATATGCAGAGTACTCCTGAAATCAGCTCTATACATTTCTTAATATTTTTCTAAAAGGAGACAAACACGGTTTTTTCCATTTATTTTACATCTTGCCCAACACTGCACAGGGGAGGGATGTTTTTGTATAATCCATGTCTGCTGTCTCCCTTACACATGTATTACTCATTGCCCATTTGAATGGTATAGCAGTAGCACAGGTTCTTTCAATAAATAATAAATCTTCATGATTCTTACTGTCTGGATTATATTTATTTAAATTAGTATACTTTATCTGCTTTTTAAAAAAAAAGAAGTGAGGTATGGACAAAGACATTCTAAGAGAATTAAGATAATTGGGCACTTTTACACATGATCTGAAGGCGAGGGGGTAGCACTTTAATTAGAGAGGCTCCAAGAGCCACTCTAATTAACGCACTACAGCATTTCATGCATCTGTGCCCCTGTACTTAAAAATGGCAGCAGGGGCATTTGAACTAAAGCTCGTTCAATGAGCTTTAGTTCAAGTGTACCCCCACTGCCATTTTTCAGCGTGGGGACGCTGATACACGAGATGCAGAAAGCTGATGCACGTGAGGCTGGAGTCTGCTGGAGCATGGTAATTACCATGCTCCAGCAGACTCTATTAATCCCCATTGTGTACAAGTACCCAGTATGTTTTAGATAAATTATGGAGTTGTTCTATAAAGAAAACAACCCTCGTGTGTGTGTGTGTGTGTGTGTGTGTGTGTGTGTGTGTGTACACACACACACACACACACACACACACACGCACGCAAAAAAAATATTATGACCTTCAATTTGAGCATTTTTTTACTAGAATTACTAAAGCTATAAATATAACTTGAGAAGCCTAGACTAGAAAAAATAAAGACTATATCAAAAGAAATCTGAAAAAAATGATCTGGTAAATTTCTTAATGCTTTATCATCTGAGAGATGAGACCAACCTAGTAGACAGATAATTTTCTAAGAATGTTGGGATCAAGGGGAAAAAACCCCACATAAATTGTATCTTTTCAATTGTTTATTTCTAAACAATTTCAAGAAACAAATATTGAGAGCAGACTGCACTTTGTCAGGCCCATTAATGTTTTTATCATAGTTAAAACATGCTTAGCAACTAGAGGTTAAATAAATTATTAAAATAATGTAACCTAATATACATTATAAACCTTCTGGGACAGATACATGAGCCAGATTCACTAGTTCTCTCTGGTAAGATAAAGTGGCTATAAACCTTAAGGAGCTATTACAGCTACTGTGTTGTCAGAACAGTTCAAAGCAGCAACCAAACTGGGTTTGTTGGCCAGTTACAAAGCACCATATGCACCAGTCATGCCAAATAAATAAAATTATCATCAAACCACGTTAGACAAACTGGGAATGGATAACGGCTACCCAAGGCCTTCTAAAGTCTCTCATGGATGTCAATATATATTTTTTACATGTTCATCTTTTAGTGGTTTACTGGAGTAGCCAGTTTTGAGACATTCCACCTTGATCATCACAGAGCTAGTACCAAGTTCTTCATGTTAGTAGATGGATAAAGAGATCCTTATGTTCCTGTTATTTGTGTGAAAAAGTATTCACTTTTACCCTGCTGAGAGAATTAATGAGGTTCAACCTTACAGAGCTTTCCTGACACAATAAATAAATACAGAGATACAGACAATCATTTGTAATATGCACTTTTGCAAAGCTAGAGACCCAAAGATGCTCTAAAAGATCTGGCACAAAAATAGGAGCGAGACTATTGCTATACTGCTAAAACAAAATTACTAGAGGTGCAGCAAATACATCAGTCCAATATCGGATTGGTACCAATATGAAGAAAATTGTCTATATCAGATATCGGCCTTATGGGGCTGATAATTTAGCCAATAAATGCCCATGCTGCATGCAGCCACAGTGCAGCATGGAGCAAAGTCGGCAGTGTGGAGAGCTGCCTTCAGCTGTTAAGTCAGAAGGGGAGCAGGGGAAAGAAGGGGCATGGCGGGGGGGGAAAGATCAATGCCCCCTGCAGTGAGAGAGGGGGCGGGAGCAGGGGCAGGGGCAGGCACTGGGGCTGCAGCTGCAGGGTGGAGCCGGAGCCAACGCTCCGTGGGGCTTTTCTTGCCGGGGGCTGGCTCAGAGCAGGCTCTGGCAGCACTTTGAGGGGCTGCAGCCACCCCAAATTTCACCACAGCTCTGCTCCCAGCCCTGTGCCACTGCTTGGCACAGCCCTGGCTGAATGCCTTGCCTCTACCCAAGTGCCGGGAAAAGCCGGTGCTGAGGTGCATGGCTGGGAGCAGAGCTGCAGTGAAATTCAGAGTGGCTGCAGCCCCTCCCAGCACTTCTGGTGGCTGCTCTGAACCCAGCCCCTGTCAAGAAAAGCCCTTCAAAGCGCCAGCTGCTCTGGCTCCACCCTGCAGCGGCAGCCTGCCTCGCACCGCATAAATCCAGGGACACATGCCTCCCAAACCCTGGGGTGCAAGCAGCAGAGGGAGCTACCCACAACCCACAAGCCACACCTCTGTCCTGGGCGCCTCCCCCTCTCCTACCGCGACTGAGCAGTGCCTGCCCCTGCCCCCTTCCTCATGGCAGGGGGCATTGATCTGCCCACCTACCCCCACACCGTTTCCCTTCCACCACGTAGGACTTCCCACCTGATGGCAGCTGTATCGGATCGGTATCAGCTGATATGCCTCTTTAAATATTGGCTATCGGTATCGGCCTCCAAAATCTCTCTCGGTGCACCCCTAAAAATTACTACTGTTAATATCCATCTTACTCAGATGAAAGACGTGAAGATGCAGTTCCCGCACTTCTTCATGAAACAGGTCGCAATTCAAACATATTGCTCACAAATTATGAAGATCGTTCAAGGATTTTCTGATAAAGGATTGTAACTACTTTTCTATACAATCCAGGCAACCTTATGCCCTCAGACCCTCTCACACTATTTATGAAAAATAAAATCATGTTGCCTCTTCTGACCTATTTCATATAACATAGAAATTAGGTTTGAACTCTGGGCAAAAAATGTCAAAGAAACTCTTATATCTTATTCCTTACATATACTCTGTTTGGTTCAAATGCTTAAAGTGATTCTAAAACTGAAGACACCCCAGAACCTTTCCTCTCACTGAATCATAGATAATTTTCTAAGGATAGTGTATAGCATGTGATCTGCAGGGTTGAGTATTTAACATCCCCATGAAGGGGAGGAAAGGAAGCTCTTTGTGTAGTTGATGCCTATGACGGGGGTGTGCAGTGAAATCTCCATAGGTGCAAATGATACCAAATTATTTGGGGTAGTCAAGTCCCATGCTGGCAGAGAGAAGCTGTAGAACAGCATCACCAAGCTAACCGAGTGGGCAAAAAAATGGCAGATTAACTTCAAAGTTGACAAACTCAAGGTAATGCAGCCACCAAAAAATAACCTCAACTATACTTAAACAATGATGGGTTCTAAAGCAACTGTTAGGACCCAGAAAAGAGACTCTGGTATCACTGTAGACAATTCTCTAAAAAGTCAGTTCTGTGTGCAGCAGTGACCAAAAAAGCCAATAAAATGTTGGGCATCATTAAGAAGGGTATTGAAAACAAAGCAGAGAACATCATCATGCCATTTTACAAATCCATCGCACACCCGTATCTTGAATAATGGGTTCCCACATCTCAAAAAGGATGTAACAGAATTAGAAAAGGTACAGAGACGGTTAACTAAAATGATTAGGGACCTGGAACATACTACAAAAAACTAAAAAGGCTAGGAATCTTCTGTTTGGAAAGGAGAAGGCTGAGGGGTGAGATCAGAGAGAGGTCTACAAAATCATGAAGGGTATGGACCAAGTGAACAGGGAGTTATTCACCAAGTCACAGAAAACCATAACTTGGGCATACCCACTGAAATTAGTTGGGTGACAAGTTAAAAACTAACAAGAGAAAGTACTTTTTTATGCAACACGTAGTTAACTTGTGGACTTCATTGCCACAGGAGGTGATGGAGGCAGGCAGCATAGCCACGTTCAGAAAGGAACTAGGTAAATTCATGGATGGTAAATTGGGACCTCTGGAATTCACACCCGAAGTGCACTGCATGGTGGCTCCTTTAATCTTGCAGTTTCCTTCATCTCCTCTGGCCACTGATTGGTGGAGGGCCCCACTGGCCCAACACTCGCCACTTGCTCCTGATGGCCAGGAGATGAAAACCACAGTGTTAAAATATGCCACGGTTTCTGCCTCCCATTCAGTCAGCAGCAAGAAGTGGGGCCCCCAGGGCCCCTCTGCCAACCAATAGTGAGAAACAAAAACCATGGTATATTTAAAACTACAATTTTTGCCTCATTGCTGATCAGGAGCGAGTGGCAGGGCCCCTCCACCAATGAGTGGTGGGAGAACACATGGGGGAAACTGCAAGATTAGAGTTGTGCCCGTGCAGTGCACTTTTGGCATAAATTACAGTGGTCCTTAACGATGAATGTATTAATGGCTGTTGAACAGAATGGTTGGAGACATTTCCTCCGGCATCTCTAAACCAACAAACAGTGGATGCCAGGAAGGGTCCTGAATAAGGGATAGATCACTCTAGAGATATCTGAGTCAATGCTCTCCCTTTGCATCCACTTCTGTCACTGCTGGAGACAGGCTACTGAGCTACATGGACCATTAGTCTAACTCAGTATGTTCACAGGTAGCTAGCTGGTAGGTCTTGCTTACATGCTCAAGGTCAAACTAAGGTAATCGCCAGATTTGGAGACAGGAAGTATCATTTCTCCAAGGCCAGGCTAGCAAGGAGCATTAGTTTTTATGTTCATCCAGAACAGAGGGTGTTGCCCTCTTCCTAGAATAAAATATGCTCAGTTGATTCCAATACATTCCCTGCTGTTGCACCACTGCAGCAGCCCAAGCATCAGTAAGACTTTTACCTCCCTATTCCTTATCCATGGCACAAATTCCTGGCTATATTATGATGGTGCTTTGGGGCAGTGGTGTTGTGAGAGAGAATGAAGTGGATGTTCTTGCAGACTGGGCCCTTTCAGTCTGCAAACACGGGGGACTGGTAGGCCTTGTCCAGCCCCGTGTTCCTCTATTACAGCAACTGATCTATCAGGCTCCAGTGAAGTGTTCCAAGAGGCAATTTTCTAACCCATCTATAAGATACTTAGTAAGTCTTGCTCTCTTCACTTTGTTTTGGCTCGTTAATCAAACTTCTGGCCCCATGGGTTGGACAAGTGACAAGGAGTCAGTCCAGAACCCTGTATGTCAGCCCAACCATGCATGCCAAGTCATGTTATCCTGCCCACTGGGTTCCCCACAGGTCCCAAAACTTGGCAACAGGAGAATGGCAATAACACTACCACCACAGCCCCACTGCAACATTTCTGGACCAAATCTTACAGAACAATTATTTCAAATGTATATTATTAATATGTATTCCTAAACTACTCATCCCCTGAGGAAACAACTATTCCCTGGATAATTCCAACAAAGTATCCCTCCATGACCAGCAAGATGTTTCTCAGAAATAACATGCATTTTATTTTCAGGTAAGTAACTGTAACTTTAAGTGAAGAAGCAATATATATTATATATATATATTTTAATCACAGGTTTGCTTGGGGATGCCCACATGTAATGGATCCGAGAAATATTTGCCCAGGTATAAGTCATATCCCTTGTTGATCAGTTCCATTAACACTCACACCAATTCAAAAGCAGTCCAAGAAAAACTCTAAAAAGTGTTTGATCATGAGGTAAAGATTGCTAAAGGCTACAGAAGTAATTACCTTACTTCTTGTAGAAAAAAACTGTCTACTGGCAGTGAATATTTGTAACTGATTCTGGTTATAAATGAAGGTTGAAATGATAGTTGAGTTATTTCTCTCTCTCACACACATCTTCACTTAGTTGCTTCTCTAAGCATATACTCAAGAGGCAAGCAAATAAGCAAATAGCCTCTTTGGCAAAAAGGTTTTCCAATTGTGATGCTGCATCCAATTGGTTAAAGATGCTATAAATACTATGAAGTGTTTTAGATAAGGTTGCTACTGTGACTAATTTACAGGCCCAGAGTTCTTTAAAATTAACCAGATTAGAAAACTGCTCGATTATCCAATAACTTTTTAACTTTCAGCCATAAATTTGCCAAATATATAATAAACATAAACTCTCCAATATTAATGGATTTCCAAGCAGCAGCAATACTCCAAGCCAGTAATTAGTAAAGTTTCAAAACACACATCTAACAACAGATAACTGACCTGGCACTCTCCCTTAAAACCTATAGTAATGTCATAATACTAGACTACTATTAAGGCCTGAGGAAGGGTACTGTGATGCCCAAAAGCTTTCCTATGTCTATACCAGCCATACAGTTGGTCCAAGAAAAGATATCACTCTTAAGAATTCTCGCCTCGAGTATACTCAGCATCAGCGATCCCTCACAGTGGAGGATGATCACTACCACAGGTCAAGTAAAAGGTTGGAAAAGAAGAGGTTACAGGTATTCGTCGTTGGATCAAGTAAGGGAAGCCTGCGTGACTCATTTTATGTGAGGAGCCCGTTGCACAACAGCAACCACCTGGATTTTGGTGGAAGAGAAACCTGTGTCCAGTGGCAAGAAGATCCAAGACAAGTGGAGTTACTCTTTCACTGCAATCTTCATCCGCCTTCACAGCCATTGAGAAGCATGCCTTCTTCATCCGCCTGCTCCACCATTGAGGTCTTTATGTTATGTTGGACTGCTCTTCATCTGATACCTCACCTTTGACCTTACCACCATGGGTGACCCCACCAGGAGTACAAGACTCCCAATAGTGTTGCTCTTACAGTCATCTGTACACGCAAGCGTCTGTACCCTATTAAGGTTAGTGAAGAGGCTTCCCTGGAGAGGTTAGTATACTATTAACCACATGAGACATAGGCGACACACAGTGGGAGCACAGGGTGGCATGTGCCCCCCCTGAGACTGGCCACCACCGAAGCTGCCACTGGCTTCTGCTGAAAGTTGCTGCCCCCCCCCCCTTTTGCTGCTGATGCAGCTGTCTAAACTTTGTATTAATTGAAATGGTACCTTAGTGCTATACAAAAGACAAGACTTTAATTACAAATTACATTATTTGGAAAGTGTTATTTGCTTGAATGCACAACCAACCAGCCTGTTTCTCCTTAGTTTGCCAGACTAAGTACCCAAACCTGCTACAGCTGTCTTATCTTAACAGCATATTAGTATGTAAGTAGTCAGATTTCAGATTTGAAATTGATATCTCATCATTATGAATGGTCACACTTCCACTGCTTGCAATATTATAGTTTTAGATTCAATTGTGAATTCAGCCATGTGCTCATTACGGAACCATAGTGACATTACAAAATGATGATTTTTTTTTTAAACTACAGGCTTAAATACTAAACAATGCTAAAAAAAATTCAGAAAAGTCTTTAAAGTGCTGTAGAATGCAGAGCTTTTCCTGCCTTGCCAAGGATCTACTCTAGACTGATTCCAAACACAAAAACAAACCACATTAGCTAAATCATTTGTGTTGTGTGTAAACATGATCAGCAATGATTTTTGAAAATGTGCCCCTCCTGTTAGATATTTAGAATGGCTGGACCTCAAGTCAACTGAATACCACTTTGTTTTTTGGACAAATAAGGTTAGAGACACTCTGGTAGACTGAAAAGTATTTGTTGAGGGGAGACGAGGGAATAGGACAACACTCTTGAAATGCATAATCTTTTAAAATTAAATAAAGGTTCTTGCCAGTAGTTTACAGGGGCTGCTTAGTGATCTTAGTGCCCTTCACTGATTCACTATTCCTACTTTGCTCTTTATTAAAAAGAACTTACACAGACATGTTTTAATATTAGAAATGCAAATAATCAGTGCAGACAGAGGCCATCAACCCAGACCCCACCCCAAAAAAGAATCAACTATTTTTTTTAAATCCTAGTATGGTACAACATAAGGAAAAAGAAACATAGTCAGCAGAAATCACATGTAGACACCTGCTTGCATAAAATATTATGAACTAAACATTTAGGATGAATGAACCACTTTCTTAGATCTTATCTACTTCAGAGATCTGTAGGCTTCTCTTTTGTTAGCATTATGTTTTAGTGAACTTCCCTGAAACAGACACACTCAGCAAAGCAACAGCAACGCAAGGGCAAAAGTAGTTCACATTCCTCAGTGGAGCAGCGTAGATGTTTTCTGCAACTGTGAGGGTTTGTGTCTTGAGTGCGTACATTAAAATCTGTTCCTGCTGTTCTAATCTCATTTTATTACCTCCAGCACAACCTGTCTGGTAGTTATGTTTGCATTCAAGCATAAACCTGTGCCAAGACCTCGAGAAACAGCAGCAAATAAATATGGATCCAGTGAGCTCTGAAGACCAGAGTTCTTTAGGTTAGAAGTCAAATGATCCCAGAGGAGTGGTATACAAACTGAATGTTTTGACAGAAGGAATAACAGGGAACCTGTGCAGTATCCAACCAACACTAAATGTTTAGTCAGGGGTTTCAGTGAACTGATCAATCAGTTTCTTGCACAAGGTGTTTAAACAGAACTTGAAGCTTCCCTTTTTATCTCAATATGAAACCAGACCTTTGGATGGCCCCACAGCACATCATCTCTAACCTGAATCCATGCAACCCAAGAGAAAGGGTGGGGGGGATTGAGAGGATGAAGGAGGAAAGGGAGAAATGCCATTACTGCTGCACTTCGAGACAGGAAACCTGCTGTTTAAAAACAAAACCCTGAGTCCTCTTGTTCCAAAATACAGCAGCAAAGCTTTGGCAAGAGCCTGCTTCCCCCCTTGACAAGAAGTTCTTCTCAGACTCCCCCGCCCTCCCGGCCCTTCCCGCAGGTCTGAACACCGAGACACACAGCAGCCGAGGGCAGTGCAGTCTTGCGCCAGCCCTGGCACTGAGGGTCGCCTCCACCTCAGGGAGCTGCCATAAGGGCACCCTGAAGGCTGGGGGCTGCCTCCTCAGAGGAGCCAGCCAGGGGACAGACGCAAGCGACTCCTGCCGCGCCGCACGGGGGTGCGCACTCCGTCCCTGCCCTTCGGGAGGATGGGCACTTGCGCACTGCCCTTCGCCCGAGGCGCTGCGCTCCGCTCCTGCCGCCCAGCCTCCCCCTGCTGCCAAGGGCCCGCCGGGCACCCTCCTCCTCCTCCCTCCCTCTCTCCCTCGCTTGCTCACCGAGAAGCCGGCCCAGAAGGGGCAGGAGTGGCGGACGCGGGCCGAGGTGGTGAGCGCCAGGGCGGCGAAGCTGACGGCCACGATGAGGCAGCCGAGCACCATCTGCGAGACGCCGAGCGAGAGCATGCTGCC
>NW_005841944.1:569592-591465 GCF_000455745.1 Alligator sinensis | reverse complement strand
AGGCCCCTCCTGCCGCCCCCGGGAGGCGCCCGGGGCGGCCTCAGCGCCCGGGGGTCGGAGCAAGCCCCGCTCCGCTTCGTGCACCAGGCAGCGCCCGGGGCTGCTCCCTGCCCGGCCGTGGAGGTGCCGGGGCGGGCAGCTGGTTCTCCCCGGCAGCGCAGCGCCCAGCTCCGCGCAGGCAGGTGAAACGCCCCGCTGCGCCACAGCTACAGCCTTAGGGTCGGGGCTCAAAGCCTCTCCTTCGGGCCTTGGCCTTGCGCAAGGCTGAGAAGGTCTATAGCCCTGGTTACCCGCGCACATAACCTGGGGGGTGGGGGAGGGGTCTCATGAGTACAGCAGCAGGCTATTAGGAAGGGAGAGACACCTGCTTCCTCTTTTCATAGACAGCAAGAAGCCTAACTTAGAGCGCGGGCCACCACCTGCATTGGGAACGTCCCCCCGGGGAATCCAGGCATGCACAGCAGCAAGCAGAATATTGTGCGTATAGGTATCTTTGTTGGACACCCTGGACTTAATTCTGTGCAAAATTGTATGCATCAAACTTAAGTTGGTATTTGTAGAATCATAGCAAAGTCTGGAAGAGACCTTCAGAGGTCATCTAGGTCAAGCCTCTGCCTGAGGCAGGATCATCCCTGTCCAAACCATCCTGTACAATCCATAACCTAAACTCTACTAAGTCTACTGTCAGCCCTAACACAACACAGACCTAACACCCTAACCTGCCACAGGTAAAGCAGGGGAACCATGGCGGCCAATGAAATGTATCCTTTTTTTTGACACCCTGTAGTTATCTCTGTGCAAAAATGTGTGCATTATATATGCTCAAGAAACTCCAGGTAAAGGGCTGCACTCCCCACTAGATAAAGGATAAAATCCCCACTGTCCATACCAATCTGACCAGGGGATAAAATTCCTTCCTGACCCCAAGTATGGCAATTCATCTGACCCTGAGCAGAAGGTCAAGGCCGTCTAGCCAGGAACCTCCAGCTTTGGTCCCAGCAGGAGCACTGGCACACCCCAGTCAAAGTCCCCAGCCTTGGCTGTGGCCAACACCCAGTGCCCCTGAGGGAGGCTGAAAAACACCCTGACGCATGTAGCAGAAAGGGAAGGGGAATGGGGACCAGCAAACCCTAGAAGCATGGGAAATCTCCATAGTAGAACATAGGCAGAACTATGCCTGGATCAGCCCTGACCAGTGGCTATCCAGCCTCTTCTTGAACGCCTCCAGTGATGGAGAGTCCACAACTTTCCCTAGGCAGTCTGTTCCACTGCCTGACTAGTCTAACAGTGAAGAAGTTTTTCCACACATCCAAACTAAACTTAATTTGCTGCAACTTCAAGCCATTGGTCTGCATCCTCCTCTCCAGCAGAAGGAGAGAAAAGATGCTTTTTCTCTTCTTTATGACAGCCCTTCCAGTATTGGAAGACTGCTATCGTGTCCCCTCTTAAACATCTTTTCTGCCAGCTGAACGTGCCTAGTTCCTTCATTTTCTCTCTATATGACTTGCCTTCCAACCAAGCCGACTACCAGCTTTGTTGCCCACCTCTGGACCTTCTCTAACTTCTCCACGTCCTTTTTAAAATGTGGAGCCCAGAACTGCACGCAGTATCCAGATAAGGCCTAACCAGTGCTGAGTAAAGAGGCACTATCACCTCCCATGTCTTCCACCTAACATTTCTATTGATGCACCTCAAAACTACATTCACCTTTTGTGCAGCTGCATCACACCACAGACTTGTATAGAGCCTGTGATCTACTTGGACTCCACTTCTCTAGTCTTTGTTCTGCAGAATGTTCCTGCCTTGGGTGAAGCAGTTCTCAAGGTGAGGTTCATTCTTTTTTCATGCTTGCACATATTCAATATTCAGTTCTCCAGGAGGCTAGGGCCTGTATGTGTGCTTCATTGAGGCCTCTCAAAAACAACTACAACTCTGTTGCAGGCCCACTGATACAAAGCAGAAAAGATCTTTGCTCTGGTTTGTTTAATTCTGTTTATACCATAAACTAATTAGGTCAGATGATGTGATTACAATACAAGTTTTCTCCTTACTTGGTTAAAGATACAGCTTTGTCATGAAGCATAGATACAACCTAATCAGATCCCCAAACTGCACACCAGACTGGTACCTTTCCAGCAGTTACATCCTATCTAATTACTGCAGTAGAACTATTGGCAGCACGTAGGGGGTGCACACAGGTGCACGTGCACCCCCTGAGATTGGCCATGCCCCCCACTGAGAGAATTGCCAGCGGCACTTCTGGGTTTGCCACCAGTGACAGCATTTGGCTGCTGGGGGACCCCTCCCCCCCAGGCGCTGGTCGGCCTCTGGGGGACCCCCCCTCCCCACTTCCCAGTCAGTGATCAGCCACTGGTGTCCCCCCCAGTATTAGGAGGCATCAGTCGCCCATTGGTAGAACTGTGTTTATCCATATTCTAACAGTGCTCTTAAGCTAGGGACAGACATTAAAAAAAAACCTGAGCCTGAATTGGTTAAATCTTTGCAGGTTAGTCTAGCCTGCAAAGCTTGAACTGATTTGGAGGTGGATAGACATTCCCTTTTCATTCCAGAAATGAAGGCATATGCCTGCAGTGGCTCAGGCTTGAAGCTGGGGGGTGCTAGAGCATGCCCTCCCTTCCCTTGGACAGTGCTGAGCTGAGGGGGGCATGGCCAGGCCCTGCAGGGAGGGATTCGGCCTCCCTCACTGCTCCTCTGAGAGCCAGCAGGGAGTTACACAGCATTTATCAGCCCATCAGCAAAACAAAGCCTCATTAGTTCAAGATCTTCCTAAATGACTTTTTCCAAGGAAGGAACGGAGGGACATTACCAGCTGAGCTGTTGATTAGTTCCAAAAAGCCGTAAGCCAACACTGTCATGTCTGCCTTTGTCCCCTTTGCCACAGCACAGAGTGTAGCCAGCATGTGGTCTGCTAGCTAATGCTGAGAAGTGTCTGTGTAAGGCGGGGGTGGGGGGGAAATCCCTGCTTGAGCAAGAAGTGGTGAGGGGAGCAGGGGCAGGAGGAAACCAGGCAGATGCTGCTGTACCTGCAGTCTCTGTTGAGCTCCAGCCAGGGAGTGAAGGGGTGGGGCCAGCCCTGCTGGGCTGGAGCAAGTGCAGAGCCCCACTTGGGCTTGCAAAGTATCTTGGGTACTGGGGGAGTCTGGTTTAACTTGAAACAGGAAGGGGTCTGGGACAGACATTGCATAAACCGGTTTGGCCCAAATCAGTTAAGTCTGATACTATATTCAACCAGGTTTATCTCAAACTGGTTTCAGCCATTTTCAAACTGGTTTATGTGCACTGAACGTGTTCTGTTACAGGTTTAAACCAGTTTCTGATCACTTAAACTGGTTTGTGTGTAATATCTGTCCCTAGCCTTAATGGTTTTTATTTCAGTCCAGAGCAATGCTAAACATTTTCCATGTTTCCATATTTAAAGTGATCCGAATAAAAAACAAAATGGTGCCCATTATCCTTAGCCTCCCCAGCACCCCCAGCTTGAGTTGAATGGGAGCTTGTTGATAATAACATATTAGCTTAAGTTCTGGCCTTCACTGCCATTCCTGTATCATGATCCTGAAAGGATAGAGGGCCACAGGGCTGGTTTAATGATAAGAAAAGAAGGAGCTTTTTTTTCTTTTTAATTAAGGCAACTATAGAAACAAAACCCACATTACTTTCCTACTAGTACCACTCTCCTTCACCTTCAAAGACCTCAGTGTGTGTATGAGTTGAGAATGTAATGAGGAAAAGGAGGAAGAGACCAACAGAAAGGAGAGTGTGGAAACTTGTAGATCACAGTAAACTCTGGGTATTTCAGGCTGCTGGATAGCTCCATAGAGAACTGTAACTGCACAACAGAAGCTGAAGTGTCTGTATTACTCTGATCTCCAGTCACTACAAGAATGAAGGAAGTAGAAAACAAATTTCCTCCCAGGGACATGCTGAGCTAAGTCACTGCCCCAAATTGAGGCCATTATTTCAAAATATATTTGGAAATGACAGTGTAAAAACCTGAGGGAGGGCAAAGGCCACAAGGAACATCATTCACTCATTACATCAAGGTATGAAGGCAACTGTAGTATATATGAAAACAAAAAAATTAAATGCCTTTGACATCAACAATGGGGTGAAATGGGTGTGTTTTAGCTTCTGTGTTTTTTAACATCTACTTTTCATTCCTGTTTTTTATGCCTGCTTCTTCATGCATTGAAGGACAACAATGATGGCATATATCTTCAAACCAGACTAGAGGGAGGCTTGTTCAACACTGCAAGGTATATAATAAAAACCAAGGTGAAAGAGCTGGTTCTGTGAGATTTCCTGTTTGCAGATGGTGCAGCTTTGGTTGCCCACAGTAAATCTTCCCTGCAGAATCTCTTGGGCAGATTTTCTGAGTCATGCAAGAGCTTCAGGATGGCAGTTAGTCTCAAGAAGACTGATCATATATCAAGGGGTGGAAGAACCAATACCTTACATCACTCTTGGTGTTGTTGACAGTTTTTGCTACTTGGGTTCTACAATCATCAGGAATCTTGACCTTCAGACTGAATTGACTAATAGAATTGGAAAAGCAGCTAAGAATTTTAGGCTATTACAGAAATGTGTATGGAATAACAGCAAACTATCAGCTAAGGTGAAGATGCAAATCTGAGAGACTTGTGTGCTGTCATCCCTGCTTTATGGTTCAGAAACACAGAATACATATGGTAGGTATATCAAGAAACTGAACAGCTTCCACATGAGATAGCTCTGTAAGGACTTGTGTTCAGTCTTCCCACTTTTTCAGAGGTACTGGAGCATGCAAGACTGACACACTCAGAAACCACTAACAAGAAGAACAGGTTGCGGTGGATTGGCCATGTTAGCAGAATGGGAGGAGACCATATCCACAAGAATGTTTTGTATAATGAGATTTGAGATGGCTCTAGAAAGCAGGGTCGCCCTCTATAGTGGCACCAAAATATTGAACAACATAATTTTTGCACAAGTCAACTTAGAAAGCTGGAAGGAGAGAGCAGAATCCTGTCTGATCTTGGGGGAACATCTGGCATTGGGTGCATCTCAATATGAAGTGACTTTGATCCAGAGAATGGAAACGAAATGAGAAAAAAGAAAGCAGCGTGCTGTAAACTTGGACTCCAATTCAAACAGCATACAGATTTGTGAAATTTGTAACAAGCTGTTTTGCTCCTGAATTGGGCTTTTCAACCACAAACAGATTCATCAAGCATCAGACTAGACCTCTTATATGTACACCAGGATCCAGAGGATTGAAGGTTGCCTACTATTTAGAAATGATGACAGAGCCTGGGTTGTCAAATATCTGAAATTCAAAGCTATCTTAAAGATCCTGCCAATCTGAGGGAAACGAAAGTGGAATGGCATGGGGGACGGAGTGCAGAAGGTGGAGAAATATCAGATCCTTGTTGCTTGCATGACTGTGCTACTTACCCACCAGGGTGGCCAAATATTTTTAAGGCTTTTCTTAATAAAGTAAGGCAATCAGTTTAAAGTATGGTGTTAATATGCATGCTTATATTAAGCCACTATGAAGATGTTCTTAGTCAGGACAGCATGCTCTGGGAAGTTAAGACACAGTAAGCTAGCATGCTGTAAATTCATACCCTGATTCACCATGTGGACATTCTTGCATTTTCATAGCATTCCAAAATGTACTAACCACTATGTACAAAGATAAGTCTTAGTGCATATGGGGTATCCAAAAGGGAGGTTGGCTACACTGTGAATTCACACTCTAACTTACAACATACTAACTTTCCTATGTAAACAAGTTCTTTGCTACTTCACAAACTGTGTCTACGTATACCACTTAAGTTGCATCAAACTAAGACTACCTGAAAGAGAACATCCAGATGGGGTTTTAATGGACTTCAACTTATGCACAAAGGGCCAGATTTTGTTCTATTGGGCATCTAAGGCTTAAGCACCCAAGTATAATCCCATTCTACCCTGGTTAAGTCCCTGAAAATCCATTTGCATCTATTTTTATAACATACAATTATCTAAACTTAAGACTGAATCATAAAGCAAGGAAGAGGAAGACCTCCCCACACGAGTAAGATAAAATACTGTATTTTCTCACATACAGCATGCCCCATGTGTAGTACACGGCTTGGTTTTTCAGGGGAGTCTGAAGGAGAAAAAAAAGAAAACAGCCTTCAATTGAGGTAAGTGAGTGGCAGCAGCAAGGGAGCTAAGCCCACTCCCAAGCCTGCTGCCAGCCACATGCACTGGATGGGGCCCACAGACTAGCCCAGTGTGGTAGGTCTGGGGCTACATGTCGAGTCTGACCCTGCATACTGGCACCAGAGCCATGTGCTGGATCTGACCCAGTGAACCAAGTCTGGGACTGTACACTGGCTTTGGAGTCATGATCTAACCTCAGAGCCACTGTATAGTCCTGAACTCAGTGCACCAGTCCAACCTGGCACATGGCCCCAGAGCCAGTGCACATAAATTGACTCAGCATGCTGGGTCCAACTCCAGTACATGGCTCCAGAGTCAGCGCATGAGATCGGACACAACTGTCAGGTCTGAGGCAATGTTGGGTCTGGCCATGGACCAACCCCATGCACCAGCCTGATCTGGTGTGTGGAAGAGGAGAGGGAATTCCCACGAATCCAGAAATTTGTGGGCAAGGAACAGTGGCAACGTTAATATGGCAATTAACGCTGCCACCACTCTGCCTCTTCCCCTCCTTGCCCACCAAATTTCTGGACCTGTGGGGATTCTTTTTCATCACATACAATGTGATGAAACCCCAATCTTTCCCAGCTGGTTTTAGGGGAGAAAGGTATGGATTAAATATGAGAAAATGTAGTAGGATCACGTTTAGGCATCTAAATCCACTTACACCTAATAAGTGGAATAAGCTTCTACAGACCATTTAAGAAAAAGACTTAGTGACTTTTGACAGTGCAGTAGCTGTGGGTTTGTTTGTTTTTTTCTATTTTCTGCAGTTTTTGTCTTAAAGTTCTTAATTGCTTTATGATTTAGCTTTCAGGTCCAAGAGAATTTCTGACACCTTTAAAAGCATAAAAGTCCATGTAAAAATGAGTTTACTGCTAATTCAAGAACTATTTATTTTGCATATTTCAGCTTCTTTTTATCATAATAAAGTTGTTAATAATTAAAAGAAAAGGAAAGCCTTGGGATTTATTTCAAATCTATCAACATTTAAATTTGGCTACAGCAACTTTAAACAAATAAATGTATAGCCCCCAAATGCTACATTTTTCCACAAATTTAATTTCTTGAAGGCAGCCAAAAGGGCACTGCCTACAGGACTTTGTTATCAGCCCCTTAAAAAGATCAAAACACAGAAGGCAGCACAGTAATGATCTATCTTCTATAGTAATTGTCTCATTACTGTCATTCTTTATGGGCTCCCAACCAGTTCAGGAGCAACTTCGCAAGTTGTTTACTAATTGGAACATGGAAGTTCCTTCTTCTGGTTACCAATCATTGTTTTAACAATATTAAAAGTATATGAAATCCACTCACCAAAGGGCACTTTGCAAGAGTGATGAAACAGTAGTACTGTTAAAAACAATTAAATTCACAGCTGAGATGAAACTTGACTACCTATTTATGACATGACATGGCTAATAAGGAAACTGTTAAAAAAGTTGGATGTAGACCTGGGTATTGGAAATCAGCCTGAGGGCTCTGTTCTGCTGTCACTTATGCATAGCATGTAATAGAAATTCACATACTTTACATGATTTAATTATGTTAAGCGCTTCTTCATATAACTTAAAGGAAATATGCTGCCTTCAGGTGAAAGCAGCAGCAGAGATCTAAGTTATACTTAACAGTGTGCATCCTAAAGATATAGTGGGAATTAGTCAAAATGTGGTGTCACTGTTGACAAGTAAACCATTTTCTTTTCCAAAAGGAAAAAAGCCTTTTGATCTGTATTCCCCCAACCCTTTCTAGCCATATTGTATTTAAAAACAAAGGCATCTAAGTCAGATGTGCTTTGCTAAGCATCAGAATAGGAGGAAAAACATATTTTTTCAATAAACCATTCAAAAGGATACGTCCTCACAGCACCACAAGTAGTTATTCTGCTTCTGGTGTCTGCATTGCAGTTGTATTAAGGCACCTTACACACCTTACTTCTATTGTGCAATAAACTGGTTCATTGCACAATAAGTTTAGACATGCCACAAATGCAAAGTAATGATCACACAATAAAAATAGTCAATGAGCCACAAAGTTGTTGCTTGAAAAAATTTGGTGTATTTTTGTAGCTGGTTCCAATCAAACTAGCTTTAATTTGAACATGTGGCATGTCTCATATAGGGTGGGAGTGTTTGGTTGGGTCCTTCAGTATCCCAGAATAGATTTCTCTCTCTCTCCCCATCTCCCTCTTCCTGCAAGGTGGGCTCTGTAACTCATGCTTAACTCTGCTGCCCCAGTGCAAAGTAGCAGGAGATGTCATGACTTTCTGCCAATCCTTCCTTTCTTCAACCAGCCTGAGGTCCTGGAGAGCTGGTGCTGCTTCTGCATCCTACCCCTCAACCCTTCTCATGGTCCCTCTCAGCTCCTTCCCCCAGGAGTAGCCCAGCTTCTCACTTCCACAGCTGAAGCAAGGGATGACAACCCCTGCCAGCAGCTCTCCAGCTCTCCTTGCTGGCAGAGCAAATTCCCCTCTGGATAGCTTACCCTCTGAACATGAGAGCAGGTCACATGGCGTGACAGTTTCCACAGAGTGATGTTATGGAAATAATGTCTGCCCGGGGTCTGAGTAATGAACATCAAGATTTGGTACTTAAGATGAGTTCTAACATGAAGTATGCCATCATTTACTGCATGCATTTTAATTATATTTTTATATATATATTACACACACATATACCACCACCCCCCCACCCCCAACATTTTCAGTACTTTATTCCTGGTAATGTTTCACACCTATCATATTGTAGACTACACTCCATATAGAATATTAAACACATCATGTTATAAAATAAAATCATCATGACACTTGCTATACGGACACTGAACACCAAACAAAAAGAGTTAGTTTGCAACAGGACTTTCAATATATTCCCACACAAACTAAGGTTTGAGTACACGTTGTCTTTCAAAATCATTATCAACTTATAAGATCTTAGTGATAAAGGAAGCAAAAAGTTAAAACTGCCTTTTCTAAGACAGGTTGGAGGGTTGTTGTACCCATGATAGTTCAGGAAATATGCGAGAAGCAAGAAAAATTTTGGTAATATCTTTTATTAAACCAGCTGTGTGGTTGGAGAGATACTAAACAAGCTTTCAGGCACAAAGTGTCCTTGGTTTTTGTTTTAGTTTATTTTAACACATGTACTCAGTCCCCCGCCAGGCTGAGATACAGAGCTGCAGCTGCTCCGGGAGCGGCACGATACCACATGTGTCCTGCCACTGGGCTGACTTGGGCTCCCTGCCACCGGCCTGGGCCAGGTGAGTGGGACAGTCCCCCTCCATGCCTTGCCGTGCCGCCTGCCGCTGGGTGGACAGAGCCCAGGCATCTCATACAGGTGCATGGGGGGCACCTGCTGCTGCGCACACCCCAGCGGAGGCTCAGAGGGCATGTGCCCCCCTGATCTGTGCGCAACGGAGGTGGGTGCTGCTGTACGCTGAGCTTTACCCCCTGAGCCCTGCTGCAGCTGCCATGGGAGCAGTGCAACGCCACATGCATCCTGCCGCTGGGCTGAGCCCCACGTTCCCTGCTGCTGGGGCTGGGCCAGGTAAGTGGGACAGTTCCCCTCTGTGCCCCTAGCTGCCGGGTGAGTGGGGCCCCGGCCAGGCCAGGTGGTGGGAGGATTTGAGCCCGGGAGTCTCATCCAGGCATGCAAGGGGGCTCCTGTCGCTTCGCACACTCCAACAGAGACCCAGGTGGCACATGCCCCCCCCTGATCTGTGCACAGCGGAGGCAGGTGTCACTGTGTGCTGGGCTTGGCACCCTGAGCTGCAACTGCCCTGGGAGTGATGCGATGCCACGTGCGTCCCACCGCTGAGCTGAGCTGCACCCCCTGCCTGCCCAGTGGCAGGACACAAGTGGCATCGCACATCCCCTTGGGCAGCTGCAGTGGGGCTCAGGGTTCAATGCCCAGCTCACAGTAGCACTTGCCTCCACCACATACAGATTGGGGGGCACATGCCCCCAAGGTCTCCACTGGGGTGCACATAGGAGCAGGGTCCCCCCCACCCCCCCACCCCGTGCACCTGGACAAGCTGCCCAGGCTCCGATCCTCCCAGCCTGGCTGGGGTTCCACTCACTCCAGCCCCTGTTGCACTCCTTCCCTTACCATGGGGGCTTCAGTCTATCCCCCTTCCCTCCCCCACAGACAGACCTGCTGGGCAGGAGGGTGAGGGGGGTGGGGTGGTGCACAGTAGATCCTGGGTTGCACTTTAATTAAAAAAGGGCTCTGGTTCTGAAAAAAAGTTGTCGACCACTATTGTATGGGAACTAGAATGCACTTAAAGCCAAAGGAACTACTTGTGTGAGTAAGTGCTCACTGATACAAATTAAGGGTTGCACATTTAGGACCTTAGGCTATGTAGCTTATGCCCAACCCAGGGTAACATTGCTCCTGTTAACATATTGCTTCCTGACACCTCAATAATAGATTTCTTAAAATAGGACAGATATCCTGTCCCCAGCTCAGCTTTAAGTTTGTGATATTCATTATCATAAGTAAGCTTGATGTTAACTGTTTGGTTTATTAAATCAGTTTCCACATTGTAAATCACTGAAATCAAGGAATTAAATTTGGATTTGGGCTAGTATATCACCCATTTGACTATAAACTCTGCACTGAGATACAAGTGCCTTGTCTGTCTGTTTCTTGATGAATCACTGACCAGACATTTAACTGTTCCCTTACCTACAAAAATAAAAATAAATACTGTAAAAGTAATAATAGAAGGCCCGATTCCTCCACCTGATTAATATTTTCACAGAAGCTTCTTTATGGCCTGGTGGCAGACATCTTTTACCACAGAAATGCAGAGGTTTTTGTTTTGAAAGTGAATGCACCATGTGGTATTCACAAAGCACTTTGTGATACACTATGAATGAAAACTGCTATATGAAAATAAATCATTTGTGTAAGGTCAGCAGATCCAAAATTTGTCTTTATCTTTATTTTTGTGTGTTCCTAGAAATGCTGCATAAGTTGCTACATTTTTTAAACTAAATATGTACATATCAGCAGGATTTGCTTAGCATTATTCACAACCCTGCACTAACAAACGTAGTATGTACATTACAGTGGAGAAGCATTTTTAGAAGAAAATATGTTTAAGGTTTAAAAACACATCTTCCCCCCCCACCATAATACACTGTAGAGGGGAGGAAAACAAGGGAGAGCAATAGTCCCTCACAGACCTGAAAGGACATTGGGCAGTAGTAGTGGGATGTGGAACCAGCCTAGAAGCTCCAAGTGGTACAGTGCATCTGCTGTACTTCCTGTCTCTAGTGGGTTATGGAATAGAGAAAATCCCACACAACTTACTGATTCATTTGATGCACTGGCTGGGGGAGTATTTAGTTGATTGCACGATTTCACAATGATTACACACTTAATTCATACAACACAATTTTATTTTAAAATTCTTTGCTACGCATATAACACTGCTTAGCTTTAAGAAATACCACAAACATTAAGAACACAATAACTACATATATCAGAAACAATGCTCCAAATGCACTTCCTTGAAACAATGCTATAAGAATTAGTATTACAAAAACAACTACAATTACAACTAAAAGTTAAATCTGAATCAATACTATTATTTTTATAATATACTTACAATCCTAGAAGCCAAACACCTAGATATGCTTTCATTCCTCAGTAGTACAATTTAATGGGTTGGCCTCAGTAGTACGGTTCAATGGGCTGGCCTCAATATAGATAGGACTAAGTCTCCTTCCTTCAGTCCCTTTCGGGCACTCCGCAGCTTCAGCATGAACTAAGAGATTCGTGTTCAGGGAGAGGGTGGTTCAGGTGATCAGTCTGATCCGGCCTATACTTGCGATTCTTCCTTCATTGTTCTACAAGTGAGGTTACCTCCAAATTGGGACAGTAGGTTACAGTTTTTATTTAGTGAGTTGCTGTCTTGGGCCCCTCCTACCCAAACCTGTCACTACTTCCAAATTTGGGCTCAGATCTTTCTTAACAGGTTTCTGCTAGGTTCAGTTTCTTTCGTTGATCATTTAATCACTTTGGGGAATTTCCTTTCTTTCCAATCTTTTCAAAGGCTCCTAGGGTTTGATTTCTCAGAATATGGGATGTTTGCTTAAGGGTCATTTTTATGTTAACTTTGTTAAAGGCCTCTAAAGATAAAATTCAAAAGTGAAGACTTTGAGCAAAGTCAGGACCTTCCGCACGTAGGCCAAAACAATGGCTTAGATAAGAAGATGAATCTTGTCTTTTTCTAAACTGGCTAATGGGCAACTATTACAAACATTCAAACTATTACATTCAATATGACACTGACATTTCTGGAGGAGTGGGGAATGAATGGCATTAAGAGAAAGACATTTAGAGGGAATTTCATTTAGAGGCTCTCCAAAGCTAGTGCTTCATACTGATCCCTTAACTCTTCAACTTGATTCCCAGGTTCCCTTTGTGCTGCATCTACAGTAGTCCTTTTGCCCTTAACTGGTACAAAAGGACAAGAATGAAGTCAATGGCTGCACCTTTAGTGCAAGCATTATTTTACTTTGTTCTCTTTTACATGTTTTTGCACAGGGGGCAACTAGTGTGTATTATTTTTAAAATGACTAAATTTGTATTTATAATTAAATGCGAAGTATTAAAAAGGAAAAAGTATGCCAGCCGAAGATGAAAGAAACCTCAATTTCCATTGTTTAATGTAAAACTAGTCTGGGCCTCTTCTTCAAAAATGCCTGTTAGAATTACATCCCTAGGTGAATGGCTGCTCTGATGAATATCCCAGGTTGCTAAAGACAGCTGAAAACAAGATAATTGCCCTGTATTTTGGACACCTTGACAGCTAAATTGGGTACATGTTCTAGATTTGAAAAACAAATTGCCCTGCAGTCTTATGAAAAGAGAGCTAGAACTCTGATCTTGCAATCAATAATCAGTACAAAGCATAACTTTCTCCCAGAAAACCAAATCCAGGCTGGGAGAAAATTTGGTCATGTGGTATTGCCTTTTCTGACAAATTAAGTCTGTTGGAATTATTCCTCTTGTACATACTGAATTCCAGTGTTGGCTAACAAAAGTATTCATCCCTTAGAGAGGAAAAACATGGTGCTGCTTGACTGAAACACTAGTCTGAAAGTGCAGACAGAAGTGCAGCTCCCCCATCTAACTCATGGCATTTCACAGAAAGCACTATGAATTAGACCACCCCTCCCTACTCCAGCAAATGTTAGCTGTTGGGTTGGGAAGGTGGGAGAATTGAGCTCTTATTTGGAACAGATACAGGAAGAGAGGCTGCTTGTCTGCAACCTCTTGCACTAGCCCTGCCTTCCCTCTCCCATCCCCATTGCTGTCTCAGGATGGAAGGGGGAGAAGACAGGGGAGAGAGGTCCATTCTGGATGGGGGGGAATGGAAATTGGAGTCCTTCATCTTGAGTACTTCCAATCCACCTGCCCTGATCCAGTGTGGCTGGGCAAACCCAGAATGGACCTCTCTCCCCTGGCTTCTCCCCCTCACACCCTGAGACAGCACCAGGGATGGGGATGGGCTGCTTCAGCCCAGCTGCCAGAGCAGACAGAAGTTAATGAAGCTGCTCTGCTTTGGAGCACCTTCATTTGAACCCTTATATAATGAGGATTAGTTTGTTGCCTGATTGGAGCACTCTTCAGCCATGCACTTCTGCTTGGGCATGGCAGTAGAGTGCTTTCAAGGGGCCAATTGCACAAGAAATGTAATTTTTGTCTGCACCTTGAATGCATGCCAGTCTTTCTTATAAACCTGTATATCAGTTTGGCATAGTGAAAAAAAAAAGTCCTCAAACCCCTTGCTTTCCAGCTATCTGTTGGTTAGTTCAGGATACTGCTGGCTAGAAATGCATTAACACTGGCAATGTTTTCACCTGCTCTGAATAATAAATATTTAACATTAAAAATGCGATATAGCAGTCTTCTTATGTGAAGATAAAGACGCGGTAAAATCTAATGCACGATCCAAACAACCACATCTCCTGCAAGCCAGGTGTGCATTAGATCTCACTGTACCTTATTGCCCATGAAAGAAGCAAGCTCCCATGGCTGGGAGATCAGCTGAGGGATTTCCTAGCCATGGGACCACCCCGCACACCCATGGGGACAGGAGATCCCAGATGCCATGATCCCCCAGACCCAAGGGTTTTATACACCTCTCGGGCAGCCATACCCCCCAGCTGCTGGGAACCAGCTAGGTCCCAGCACTCAGCATCCACATCTGCAGGACTCTGGGTCCCCATGATGCTTGGACTTATAGCCAGCAGCTCCTGGGGCTGAGAGTCCTCTCAGTTGTGCATGAGGTACCCCAATTGGGCATGTTGTATCCCCTTGGCTGGAAACTCCATCAGCTGATGAGGCCCTGCTACACTTGCAAATTAAAATTCGATAGCAACCAACTATAAAGTTAGTACACATTTTCAAGGTCTAACTTTATAGCTGGTTGGAGCTTTTTATGGTGTGATAACTACTTTGCATGTGTAGCTGGTCTTAAGGTAACTACACAATTAACCAGTTAATTGCACAATACCTATAACATGTAGAGGGGGCATAAGCTAGGGGAAGACTCAGATATAAAACCCTTCTCTGATTTGTGATTAGACCTCACTACTTCTCCTTGGGTGCAGTACACAAGATGCTATGGTGCCATAGTGACGTGCTATGGCACCATAGTGTCCTTTGGCAAAAACTGTGATACTGCCACTATGTCACTGTAGCAACATGCTCCCTCATTATAGTGCATTGCTACAGTGACATAGCAGCCAAAAATAACCATGAGCAACTAACACGGTGCAATACAGGCTGTTACTAAAAGACAGTGCAGTACTTCCAAAAGGAAGTACTAAATGATGGTGCAGTAAAAAAGGCATTGTATGGCGACATGTAGACATGCCCCTTTAGGATTTGAACAAGCTTTTACCACACCTGGTCTAGGTTTAGGCATTTTACTTTTCTCCCAGTCTGGAGTCTGGGGCATAGGGGTTGCCAGGTAAGAGGAAGAGGGAGCCGGGGGGCTAAAAATAGCCCAGTTAGGGTCAGAGTGGATAGGAATAGCACAGCCCCAAGTCTGGGGTGAGTAGCTGGGCTTTTCCAGCCCCGATGCTGTGCTGTAGCTGTGCTACATACTATATCGTATGTAGGCATTTGCTAGAATGGCTTAACCCCTTCCCAAAAGAGGTTAACCCTTTCTCAATCTAAGTACACCTCCCAAGTTGTCCTAATTTAGATCAGACACACCATTTTTTGGACAATTTAAACCCTCTGAATGCCTGCAGAAGTGGGCATTTAGATTGAACCTCACCTTGGTAATGATTGTACGTACACTTATGTACATAAGTACAATAGTGCTCTGTACAGATGACCTGCAGTAGAAATGACTGCTATTCTTCTTAATCATCTCAAACTACAGCAGATGCAAAATATTCTATTAAGAATGTTTTAAAATCAATTAGTAAAATAAAATACCTAACAAGGTTTTTTTACTCGTTTTCTATTTAGTATGCGACTCCAGACATTCTTTTCCTGAAGATAGCAAGTTTAATGTCTAGAAATCCAGGAAAGAAACAACATTATCACTCTTAGATTAATAATAGCATGCTATTTTCAATATTCATAAAGCAACATATCTGGATTTTACTGATTTAACTGAAGAATCTATTATAAGCATGTGCAAGTGGTTTCTATTTCCTATACTGAAGGAAAGACTCATGTTCCTTCAGTGTAGACCCATGTTTCTGATTTAACAGACACGAGAAACTTATTAATTTTTATTTAAGACTAATTAGGACTACCTTATCCATAAAATAAATGAGCTATTCATGATTAATCAAAGATCACAGTTCCTGCTTTTATCTACTTACAAGCCTTGTTCTTTTCTTTCTTTCACTGATGTAAATCAGGAGTAACTTTATTGCAGCCAATTAATTTGGTGCCAGATCAGAACTATGTCCATAGATGACAAAAATACAGAAAGAAACTGAAGAAGTCATTCTTCCAACACTTCAGGTAGTCTTCAAAGCACGGTCTTTTATATAGTATTAGATTATCCCATTATTCTAATGGGATCTTAGAATCTGAGTAATTATGCTCATCTTAAAGGAACTTTCTCTTTTCTGGTCCAGGAAAGAACACTTCTAAGAAACCCCCGTACATGATTTACTGGGGAAAGGTTGAGGCATGTGGAGAGTAAATCAACAATCTCTCTTTAAATACCCCACTCAGATCATGGATTTTCTGATAACAGGAGAGTCAGATTGAATCTGCCAAGGGGGATGTGTCTGGTCTTCTCTGTTATACACCTGTTTCTGGAGGAAGACTAATGGGATAATCTACTGCTATCTAACAGATTTTAAGATAGTGCTTTGAAGATTACCTGAAATGTTGGGAGAATTATTTCTTCAGTTTCTTTCCATACTTTTTCATAGATGCTAGGGTCGGAAGGGACCTCAACAGATCATTGAGTCTGACCCCCTGCCTAGGCAAGAAAGAGCGCTGGGGTCAGATGACCCCGGCCAGATGCCTATCCAGCCTTCTCTTAAAGACCCCCAACGTGGGGGAGAGCAACACCTCCCTTGGAAGCCCATTCCAAATTTTGGCCACCCTTACTGTGAAGAAGTTTTTCCTGATATCTAGTCTTTTGTCATCGATGGACCTAGATCTTGCAGCAAGTTAATTGACTGCAATGAAATTACACCTGACTTACATGAGTGCAAGAAAGAGGAGAACCAGGTCCGTAAGTAGATAAAAGCAGGAACTCTGATCCTCGATTTAATCATGAATAGCATACTTATTTTATGACACATCTCCCAGTGCTGTATTTTTAGAGGGGAGATAATCTTGGAAAGTGGGAATATGGCAATAGTTTTGTGCTTTATTCATCATATCAGTTTGACAAAAGCTAAATTTAAATAAGTTAACTTGTTCAGATCTCCATTCTATTAACTTCTGAAAAATGTTGAAAACTATGGGGAAAAAATATGCAAATGACATGGAAACTGGGAAGGATTGCAGACACATTGGAGGATGAGAGTACAATTCAGAAGGATCTCAGCAGATTGGAAATTTGGGGTAGAGCTAACAGGATGAAATTCAATGTGGACAAATACAAGGTGCTACACCTCGGGAAGAATAATCAAAAACGTTAATATAAAATGAGTATGTGAGAGCCTGGCTCCCGGCGTCCCAAAGAATGCGGGATAGGGAAGTACCAGGGAAACACACAGGGCCCTGGGAGAAACGTGAATGGCCTGTGTAACAAGGTGGCCTCCTCAACAGGTCTTCGCCGGCCACCCTGCTCCTGGGGTAACCGCCCGCTTCGCTAATCTGCCATGCCTTGATGGAAAAATGTGAGAGTTGTTATAAAAGCGGGAGGCTACCCACTACTTGCCCTGCTGACAAGGTCCTAATACCCACTCCGAACTTCCCTCCATGGGTCCCATGCCTTGCAGATGTTTCTCTGATGTTACTTCTCTGGCCTATGGCCGGAGCAAACTGGGCACACAGTTGTAGCTCTTTTCTACAGCCCTGGAGGGCCACTCGCACGCTGCCCCTCTCTCACCAAGTTCCCACTCACTCCACTGGCTCTCCCCCAGCCTCTTTCCCCTCTCAGGGGCCATGTGCATGCTGCCTGGCCTCATTCAGCTTCGGGCTTAGCTCTCCTCAACTTGGTCAGCTCCGGTGCAGTCTTTTGGGTAAGTCCCACTACCCTCACCTGAGCACTAACTAAGCGATTGTACAACTGTAGGCCTATTTCACTCCTAGCCCCTTGTCAGACCACTATGCCCCCACTGGGTGTCCTCACTTGCCCGCACTCATGGGCCGCTCTGTTCATTGCCCCTCTCACACAAGGTGTCTCTACTGGTCACCCCTCTCACATAGGGTCTGACTCGCACCCTCAGGCTTTCCTCTGCTGCCTGGCTGGAGTAGCCTTACCTCCTGACTCTGGCTGAAGTAGCCTCTCAGCCTGCTGTTTCCTCCTTCCTCCTGCAGCAAACTGCAGCCCAGGTTATATCTCTGGGCCAAAATGGATGCCCTCATCAGGCACCTGGCTGCTGCCTGTTTGCTGCTCTTAAAGTGGCAGGCACCCAAGGTGCCCTGCCACAGCTCCATAAGGGCTGATGGAGTCTCTTACCTTCCACTAGGAGCCCAGATGGCAGTAAGGGAGTGGCAAACATGCCCGATGCAGCATCAGCCAGGCTTTACAAGCATGTGCACTGAGCACATAGGCAGGCATGCTGCAGCTTCTGGTATAACTGGAATCCCTGCTCTGGCCAGGAGAGAGAGCCAGCAGAGTGGGGAAAGCCAGCACGGGAGTGAGAACCGGCACTGCAGGGAGAGTTGGCATGGCGGCGAGAGCCAGCAGAGCAGGGAGAGCTGGATTAGAGAGGAGCCAACTGACAGGAAGAGCAAGGCTGAGAAGAATGCACCAGTCCTGTGTCCTGACAGGATTCCCCACACCAGAAAGGGAGACCACTGGAAGCCTGGGTGGTCAGAGGAGTGCCTGGCCTGAGGTAACCAGGAATGGGAGCCAAGGATGGAGACTCATAGTGGTAGGAGCAACAGGAAAGGAGGCAGACCTCAAGATGCAGACTGATGCTACAGCAGTTGAGGACAACAAACCATGAATCAAGGAACACCCAGGTTCCAAGTATTTTATGTTCTTAATAATTGTTTCATTATAGAGCTTATTGGACTATTTGAAGGACAGAACTATTTTGTATAAATACCTGCCCTGAGTCCTTTGGGTGGACCTGACTGCTTGTTAGGTAGTAAAGTTCTTGTTTTGCTTTTTCTTCATTTCCATTTTTGTTTATGGTCTCAGGAACATCTGGATGGCATGCACATGGGGTAAGGGGAGGCAAGAGCCCAGAGAAGGTGATCTACAGTCCCGCACATGTAACCCAGAACCATCAGGAGCCTTCTGCTCAATTAGTATTACCAAGATGTGATGGATGAGAACAGAAGGTTGGTGCAGAGATGAGGATACATGTCATCAAAGAAGGTCAGCTTTGTGAAGAGTTCTGGTGCTCATGCCTGGAGGTACCAGATGTATTTGAGGCATTGGATATGGGGTGACACCTGGCTGGATGGCAGTTCTATGGAAGAGGTTTCAGGAGTCTTGGTAGATCACAGACACAATATGAGACTGCAATGTGATGCAGCCACACAAAAGGCAAGTGCAGCTTTGGGATGCATCAATAGAAGCATTAGGTGCAAGATACAGGAGGTTGTAGTACCTCTTTACTCAGCACTGGTTAGGGCTCACCTGGAGCACTGTGCGCAGTTTTGGGCTCCACATTTTAAAACGGATGTGGAGAAGTCAAAGAGAGTCCAGAGGCAGGCAACAAAGATAAGTGCCTTGGAAGACAAGTCTCTTGGGGAGAGGATGAAGGAGCTAGGCATGTTCAGCTTGTAGAAAAGGCACTTAAGAGGGGACATGATAGCAATCTTCAAATACTTGAAGGGCTGCCCTAAGAAAGAAGGAAAATATCCTCTCTCTCTTGCTGCTGAGAGGAGGACATGGGCCAAAAGCTTGAACTTGCAGCAAAGTAAGGTTATATTGGATATCTAGAAAAACATCTTCATGGTTGGAATAGTGAGGCATGGAATAGACTTCCTAGGGAAATTGTGGACTCTCCATCACTAGAGGTGTTCAAGAAGAGGTTGGACAGCCACTAGTCAGGGCTGATCCAGGGCATAGCTCTGCCTATGTTCTATTATGGGGATTTCCTATGCTTCTAGGGTTTTCTGATTTCCCCCACCCTCCCCCTCCTTCTGCTACACATGTCAGGGTGTTTTTAAGCCTCCCTCAAAGGCAGTGGATATTGGCCACAGCCAAGACTGGGGACTTTGACTGGGGTCTGCCAATGGTCCTGATGGGACCAAAGCTGGGGGTTCTTTGCTAGACAGTCTTGCCCCTCTGCTCAGGGTCAGACCAATTGCCATATTTAGGGTCAGGAAGGAATTTTACCCCCTGATCAGACTGGTATAGGCGGTTGGGGTTTTTGCCTTCTATAGCAGGGTGGCCCTCTACATAGAATCTCTTGAGCACATACTGACACCATTTCATAGAAGCAGGACATTGGCCGCCATGGTCCCCCTGCTTTACCTGTGGCAGGTTAGGGTGTTAGGTCTGTGTTGTGTCAGGGCTGACAGTAGACTTAAGTAGAGTTTAGTTTATGGATTGTACAGGATGGTTTGGATAGGGATGGTCCTGCTCAGTCAGGGGGTTGGACTAGATGACCTCTGGAGATCCTTTCTGATGGCTAGAAAATGATATTTAGGGGTTTGTTTTTAGGAACTGGCTTGTAGGTAAAGTAGATATGTATTAGAATAATGGTCCAGGGGAATGTCAAGGGTTAATTGGTTTCTAAAAGTCTGTTTGTGACAAAAGTTTCCTTCAAGGCCTACTGTGTCTGGAACCAGCAGACATAGTGTTTGAGGCCGACACACAAGTGGGCATACACCGGCCAGGAAATTGAAGACATGTACCACAATGTTCCATAACATGAGATAAGGGACTCTTCTGCGTTGGCCAGGTCATGGTAACCAGCTGCAGAGCCCCTGGGATTTCCGGTTTTAGTAGACAGACCAAATTAAGACACTGGTAAATGACCAAATTAAGATGCATGCATGTGATGGGTTTGTTGGAACAAAAGGATATACTAACAGGGCAGAATGTGGACAGTATTATGACCACAGGGAAACCAACCAATGGTGCCTGGAAATTAAGAGTCAGAGGAGGAAAAAAGATACAAAAGGAGAGATTTCAGAGCAGCAAAGGGTCCTCGAAGGGGAAACCCAAGTCCACCATGGACAGAGGGCACACCACCAGCTCATCTTACCCACTTTATTGGGGGAGGGGTGGGCCTCAGCTCTCAACCTCCAGGCTGCTGACATCTGACATTCAAGAAAGAACCACAGGTTGAAGCTCGTGTACTGGCCAGATGTACCTTCCCTCTGTGACAGCCCTAGGACTTGTAGATATAGTCTTGGGGAAGTTATTTTGCTTGCCTTGCCTGCATTATTCCTATTTGTTATCACTGTGTATCAATACAATTTATCTATTATCAAATGGAGAAGTCATGGTCAGTCTGAGGGTTTGGGTCTGCCCGGAACAAGATATCCGAGTCAAAAATCCAGTGCCAACACTTTCTAGCCCTACTTCTCTATGATTCTATGAAGAGCTGATATATTTAAATAGTTGCTGATCATCTGCTAATATTAAGTGTCTAGGAAAGGAATCAACTTATTTTTGATAATATAGCTACATTTTGTTAAATAAATGAAATATTCCAACTTCCTTTTGGTGGAAAAATACTGACTTTTTAAAGAGTGGAGGTCTGGATGCTCTCCACCCCAGGGTGTTGAGGGAGCTAGCAGGGGTTATTGCAGGGCCCTTGGCACAGCTTTACGAGTGCTAGTGGTGCTCGGGCCAGGTGCCAGATGATTGGAAGATAGCCAATGTGGTCCCCATCTTTAAGAAAGGGAGGAGGGAGGACTCGGGCAACTATAGGCCCATCAGTCTTACCTCAATCCTGGGGAAACTCTTTGAGAAGATCATCAAGGAACACATCTGTGATGGGCTGGCATCAGGGGTGATGCTGAGGGGCAACCAGCACGGTTTCATTAGGGGCAGGTCATGTCAGACCAACCTGATTGCCTT
>NW_005841944.1:568119-568964 GCF_000455745.1 Alligator sinensis | reverse complement strand
CACATGATCTGGGGACAGCAGGGCAGACCCTACAATGAGAGGCTACGGGACCTGAACCTGTTCAGCCTTCACAAGAGAGGGCTGAGGGGGGACCTTGTGACTGTCTATAAACTCACTAGGGGGGACCAGAAGGGTTTGGGGGGACACCTTGATTCCCCCAGTGCCCCCCGGGATAACAAGAAATAACAGACACAAGTTGTTGGAGAGTAGATTTCATAGACATTAGGGCTGGAAGGGACCTCGGAAGATCAGAGTCCAGCCTCCTGCCCAAAGGGCAGGAAGTCAGCTGGGGTCATAGGATCCCAGCAAGATAAGCATCCAGTTTGCTCTTGAAGGTGTTCAATGTAGGCGCTTGAACCACCTCCGGCGACAGGCTGTTCCAGACCTTGGGGGCTCGGACAGTAAAGAAATTCTTCCTTATGTCCAGCCTGAAATGGTCTTGTCGTAGTTTATGACCATTCGACCTAGTCGTCATCCCTTGGGGCGCTCTGGTGAACAAACGTTCCCCCAGATACTGGTGGTCACCCCTGATAAACTTGTAGGTGGCCATCAGATCACCCCTGAGCCTGCGCTTTTTCAGGCTAAAGAGCCCCAGGGCTCTCAGCCTGTCATCGTAGGGTCTGCTTCCCTGACCTCTGATCATGCGCGTGGCTCTTCTCTGCACTCTCTCAAGCTTCTCCACATCCTTTTTGAATTGTGGAGCCCAAAACTGGACACAGTACTCCAGCTGCGGCCTCACTAAGGCCGAGTACAAGGGGAGAATGACGTCCCGGGATTTGCTTGAGAAGCATCTATGGATGAAAGCCAGCGTTTTGGTCGCTTTACTAGCCGCCGCATCGCACTGC
>NW_005841944.1:565611-567682 GCF_000455745.1 Alligator sinensis | reverse complement strand
GGGAAAGAAGTTGTGTATCAGGAGAAAGGTAGCAGAGAAAAGTTAGGGGAATGTTATGTAGGGGTGCCAGTTAAAACTCCCTCCACCAACCCCCAGTACTTTAAGTTATATCATAGTGGAACAGCTCTGACACCTCCTTAACATGCCTTGTCTTTCCACTGTACCTGAGAGGATGAAGTACACAGTACATGTACATCATGCTGCCAAAACATTTAATAGGAAATAAGTCAAGATAGCCTTGCTTCCTTAGCACTGGGCATTGAACATTATACAGCAAATAATTTAAATCTCTCTCTCTCTCTCTCTGTCCAAAGCAATAACATTGCATTGCGACAGAACCAAAGGAAACAACAATTCCCGTGAATCAAAGAAATGCTAAAAGTTGTCCACACAGATCAGTTGTTATACCCAAGAGAGCATTTTGGTAAAATATCTGCAATAGTTGTTAATGAGAAAACAGCCCCCCACTACTAGTAAAAGTTGAAGGCACTGTGGGAGAGGTATCTGTCTGCATTCAGAAGCTCAGCCATGTCACTATTTGCAAGAAGAAACATCTTTACACTTCCACAGATGAAACAGTACTATTTTACACAGATCTAAGAATCTAAAATTGAGCAATAACCCCCCTTGTAAGAGGCTGCGATCTATTCTAAATGGAATAACCTGTCTGAGTGAAGAATGAATTACAGTGACTATTGAGTGTATAGCTAACCATAGCAACAAGCTTATCTCAGCATGGACTCTCCCAGGCTGTCCACCCCTAATTACATGTTCCAGACTGCTCTGAAACACATTGAAGACTGGTGTTTTACATATGACAGCAGCTGAATGCCCAGAAGTGTCCTCTCCAGTGCATTTCCAGATGTGGAGCACACAAATAGGAGCATGCTTTGGGGTCTCCAGGATAGGATATACTACCACTGCAGTGGATACATATTCTAAGGGCATGCCATGTAACCATACCCATACAATACCACATACTCTTACATGAATGATTTTCAGGGTTTGTGTTCATAATGGGAGAATTCCAGTCCCTTGATCTCAAATCATTTCTAAAACAAAATTAATGATAAAATATTTAGAAGAGCCCTACTTCCTACCTACAAGGAGGAATGTAGAGAAAGATTAATGTTCCTTTCTAGGATTTTCTATTCTGATCACCTGCCAAAGAATCTCATACAATAATTTCTATATCAAGGATGTGTGAGTGACACCCAGAGAGCCGTGGTGGATGGGTCGGTTTCGACCTGGAAGGGTGTGGGAAGTGGGGTCCCACAGGGTTCGGTCCTTGGACCGATACTCTTTAATGTCTTCATCAGTGACTTGGACGAGGGAGTGAAATGTACTCTGTCCAAGTTTGCAGATGACACAAAGCTATGGGGAGAAGTGGACACACCGGAGGGCAGGGAACTGCTGCAAGCAGACCTGGACAGGTTGGACAAGTGGGCAGAAAACAACAGAATGCAGTTCAACAAGGAGAAATGCAAAGTGCTGCACCTAGGGAGGAAAAATGTCTAGCACACCTACAGCCTAGGGAATGACCTGCTGGGTGGCACGGAAGTGGAAAGGGATCTTGGAGTCCTAGTGGACTCCAAGATGAACATGAGTCGGCAGTGTGACGAAGCCATCAAAAAAGCCAATGCCACTTTATCGTGCATCAGCAGATGCATGACGAATAGGTCCAAGGAGGTGATACTTCCCCTCTATCGGGCACTGGTCAGACCGCAGTTGGAGTACTGCGTGCAATTCTGGGCACCGCACTTCAAGAGGGATGTGGATAACCTGGAGAGGGTTCAGAGAAGGGCCACTCGTATGGTTAAGGGCCTACAGACCAAGCCCTATGAGGAGAGACTAGAGAAACTAGATCTATTCAGCCTCCGCAAGTGAAGGTTGAGAGGCGACCTTGTGGCTGCCTATAAGTTCATCACGGGGGCACAGAAGGGAATTGGTGAGTATTTATTCACCAAGGAGCCCCCGGGGTTTACAAGAAATAATGGCCACAAGCTAGCAGAGAGCAGATTTAGATTGGACATTAGGAAAAACTTCTTCACGGTTAGAGTGGCCAAGGTCT
>NW_005841944.1:564541-565601 GCF_000455745.1 Alligator sinensis | reverse complement strand
CTTTCCTGCTTATGCAGGGGGTCGGACTCGATGATCTATTGAGGTCCCTTCCGACCCTAACATCTATGAAACAAAAATCCTGCACATCAATACTAGCAACAAATAAAAATATTACCAGACCACTAGTTCCACATATGGGCTATGTAGAAGCAAAAGTATGGACCATAATACAAGGTATTTAGAAGCCAAATATAGACCATAATAAAAATCTAAATGTTATCTGGGGAACTGAAAACTGCAAGAGCTACTGTTTTAAAGAGCTTTGATACTGGTAATTTACATTAAAAAATAAACCACAGTTCTCATTATGTCAGTGGGTTGTTTCACACAGCCTAATTTTGTCTCTAGATCTCTCTGAGGGCTGCTATATGTTCCAATTAAAGCTGGACAGAAACCAGCTATAGAGTTGTTACACATTTTCAAGCACTTTGAACATGTGACTGCTCCAAATATATTGTGCAATTAACTAGTTAATTGTGTAATATATGTAATTTGTAGCTAGGGCCTAAGGTGACCAGTTTAGTTGATATTGTGTTTGAGAGAACAGTTGACATTGATTGATTAGCTAATCTTAATAAGTCAAACTGAGTCCCAATCTTGCAAACACTTACACACATCTTTTAAGTTTCTGTGAGAAGTCCCATTGAAATCAATGGAACCATTTCATGATATTAAGGTATACGTGTAAGCTTTTGCAGAATCTGGGTCTTAAATCTGTGGCCAATACTTTTAAACACAAGTTTAAATTTCTGAAATAACAGAAAAGTCTATAAAAGCTGTGTGTAAGCCCAACAAGCCTGTGAAATAATTAAGATAATGTATGCTATGCATACTAACATTCTTTTTCAAATCCCAAGGGAAGACTAGAAAACAATTTATTGTAGGGCATTTTTTTTCTTTCATCCTACAAGTTACTTTCATCATTAAATAAGAGATTTAAATGATTACTGTCACGTCGGGGTCCATCAGGAGGGCCGTGATCTCCCTATGGCCCCCTCACCGTGCCAAGTCGGCCCAAGGGCACCCTCAAATTCTCGCCCGCCACGTCTTTGATGTTTAT
>NW_005841944.1:555806-564491 GCF_000455745.1 Alligator sinensis | reverse complement strand
CCCCTAATACCACGCCCCAAGCCTCGCTGATGGGATAGACGTTGTTCTGTCACAAATCAACTTGCCCGTTCTCCCGGGCCTCCTCTGTACTCTAGCCCACTCTGGGCTCTCTCGAATAGTGTTGTCCCGCTCAGGGACTCTTATCCCCTCTGGGAACTCGTATCGAGCCCTACGATCTTTTAGGCTCACCGTGCTGCTAACCTCCCCAATCCGGGCGCACCTTGCCGCTATCCCCTCTTGCCGGGGACCACCGCCGCACCTTGCCCTTCTCCTGGGCTTTGTGCTGCTAACCCCTGTTGTCGGGGCCCACCACAGCACCCTGCCCGTGTCTGACGTCTATTGCAGCACTAGCCTACTACCCAGGCTTGCTACGCCCGTCTCGGGCTCCTCAACAGTCTCCCCCTTCTCAGGGACCTTACATGCCTGCGCCGAGCTTCTCAATAATATCACCCCCTCTCTGGGGATCGCTGTGCCCACGCTGGGCTCCTTAATAATAGCGCCCCCTCTCTGGGGCGGCTGTGCCCGCGCTGGGGCTTCTCAATAATAGCGCCCCCTCTCTGGGGCTGGCCGTGCCCGCACTGGGGCTTCTCCAGGCTGCCCTTCTCTGGGGCTGGGGTCTACGTACCCTGCACACAACCCGGGGTCTTTGTTCCCCCGCCCGCAACCCACTGGTTGCGCAAGCTGCAACTTCACTGGCGCTGTGCCTTCCCTGGCGCTAGGGAACCCCACACTCTCTGGGGTCCCTATGAGGCCTCCTCCAACCCCTACAGCCTCACCCAAGCCTCCGGTGTAATATCAAGGCCTGAACACAAACTCGAGCCTCCTGGCTATAACTTAAACATAAAGCCTCCTGGCTAAACCATGGTGCCCAAACCTCTCAGAGCTGCCATCCTTCTCTCAGCTAGAGCAGTTCCTGCATTGCTCGCCTCCTAGCTCCAGGAGCTCCTACCCCTCTGGCTGCTGGCAGGGAACTCCCAGCCTGGCCTCAGCCCTGGGCTTTATAAGGGCCAAGCCCTGCCTCCTACAGGCAGCTGGCTCTCCTTAGTTGCCCCGGCAACCCGCAGCTGTGCTCGTTAAGTCCTGCCAGGGTTCTCTCTCCCTGGCAGTTTCTACTCCCTAGGAGCAGGCACTGAGGTGCCCTGCGGCAATTACCTTTATGATGTGTGTTAATGGAGTTTGTTAGATTGGAAGAAGCTACTGGACTTGATTTTAATTGTGAATAGCATCTGGGACAAAAAGAGATGAAAAAAACAAAAAAACCTGCCCCAGAATTGAAACATTCATTCTTGTTTAGCTGAAGAGCTACATGTATTCTGGAATTTATTTCATTTTAATCAGGACACTGTCCAATTATAAAGGACCTCTTGCCAGTTTAGAAATTTAGGATTGCTCAGGAACTCACTTCACAGCTATGGGTTCAAAGCTCCTCTGGGGAAAAACACAGACAACACACTTCCCCTTCCTCCCCCACATCTGTTTTTCAGCCATCCTACTTCTCCCACCATCTGTTCTTCCTGGAGGTGACTTTCAGAGATTATTAGTGTGGTCCTAACTGATGTGACTTAAAAGTCGGGGTATAGCAGCCACAAGGGAGTTCATTAGTGCCCCAACAATGACACCTTTAGTTAGGAAAGCTACAAAGAAGTCATTGTGTAAGGGAAGCTTCTGGATTATCACAAAATAGAAGAGTATTTTCATCATACTTACAATATTCTTAGCCCTAAAAAACCCAATCAACATTGCAGTTGATAATAAGCAGTGTAAAGTGCAGAGGAAAAAAAAGATATGCACATCCACCCAACTTTGAGCTTATTCTCAGGAGTTTAGCTATCAGTAATGCTAAGAAATACAGTAGCTCTTAGCTGGAATATTTAATCCTACACATAGACTTATTTTTTTTAGCTCTGGAATCACAGACTTGTTTCACACAGTTAAAGTGTGAATAGTAGAGCTACTCACACAAAAAGGACAGAGGATAAAGAGAAACAAAAGGTTTCCAAGTCTTGACTTGTAATGCACAGAGAAAAGAGCTTACAAGTATACACCTGTGTATTCAAACTAGACCTTTAATAATCCTGGTTATATTTAAGTACCAGAGATAAGGGAAGTTTTGAAGTACGAAGTCTTGGTATGCATACCTACACAACTAGAATTCATAATGATTTTCCAGTTTGCAACATGCTTCAAAATGCAGTACGTTTTGTTTTTTTTTTGCTTTGCCACACAAAATTGAGGGCTTTCCTTGTAACTGAACACTGTACTTTGGGGGCCAGATCCTCAGCTGGTTTGATTCAGCTGCCTTCTTAAAGCAGCTGAGAATCTGGCACTGAGCATTTTAAGTAATTACAAACAGGTGGGTCTGACAAAATCAATATAAAATACTGCACATTTTGGAAGGTCTTGTCTACCTCAGTGTACCATTAATAGTCATGAAAGTTATACATACTCACTTATCAGCCCCTTGTGCAGATTCATAAAGAAAATACATCTGCTTTATGTTCTGATTTACTAAACTAATCTGGTTGTTTATTTTACTGCAGATCAAGATAATTATGGCTTCCAATTAAAACACGTTTGTATTTATTAAGTGTTAATATAAAACTGTTTTTCTTGGAAAGAAAAACAAGTGCTGTGTCAAGATGTTGGCTGCTTTTGGAACACAAAAATTACCTTAATTTCAAGCAATAAGTGAACTTTAATAATGGTTCCCTAAATGAGGCTTCATTTTCTCATAAAAAGAAATATCCTTACTATACTTTTTTATAGATTGTTCCAAAACAAAAAAAGCTTCTTGGTTTACACTGTAAAATATATTTTATGGTACCTTTAGTTCAGTTAAGGAAAATAATTTGGATTTTATTTAACTGTATCAACATGGATCTGGACCTGATAACAGGCACATAAAACAATGGGCATGGATCAGGACTAAAGCAGTCATTTTCTCAGCTTTGTATTCATAACATATAATTGCAAGGAACAGAGAACTGTTGACAGGAGTGTGAGGGTTGGTTATTAAGCCCGAATGCCACAAGCAGAAATAAACCAGGGCTTAGTATGAAAAAGAAGAAACAGCCTAGACCAACTTAGACAGATTCACTACATTTTTTGGAAAACTTGCATTTGTAAGTCACAACAGCCTTCAGGAAACTTTCAACTTCCACAGCCAACAATTATACAGCAGATCACTCACTGACCATGGCAATATCACATGGTCATATTTTTAAACAGGCTCTCTTGAGTAATTTTTTCCAAAGTATTAGGTACAAAGAGGCTTCCTGCACAATGCAGGGCTTCAGCTTCCTCTCCTGAAGCACCCGATACCTGCCACAGTGTCAGCTGCCCACCTACCTGAGGCACAATTACACTAATAGGGCAGTGGGGTAAATGAGACCCAGTGGACATTAGCCCTGGTCTTCTCCTGGAGCCAGAACTGCCCAGGGTACCATGCAGCTCTAACCAGCCACAGACTCAGTAAGCCTAAGTAAGCAGACTCTTCAGAAAATGGCCATCAGACTTTGATATCAGGCATTCTCTCCTCTGCCTTCACCTTGATTCATCACTCATATAAACTTAACCCTATCCATCTCTCACCCAGGCAAGTAACCATTTCAGCATCCTGGGCATAGATGCAGAAAGCAGGAGGGAGAGGGGGTGGGCAGAGCTGCTGTGGTCACAATACAGGCTCCTCACATCTCAGGCCCCAGGACTGGTGCCCCATTTACCCTGTTCTCACCCTCTCTACCTTTAAATATGATTTACTATTGAAATATACCCTTACTACTTATCCTTTTCCCCCGCCAAATAACTTCAAGAAAACAAATCACAGAATCACCTGGATGTTTGTATAGCAGTCTGTTGTTCATTCCACTTAACTATTGTAGCACTCTCCCCAGACTTTTTATAATCAAAATAGGCACGCTCCAGAAAAAGGACTGTCCCATAGTTGTTTGTACATTGGCTGGTATAATGGGGCCCTGTTCTCATTTGGTCTCTGTGATTTACCATAATACAAATAATAAACAATATTTATTTAAGCAGCAGTGTAGTATAGAGTGCTTTCAGGGCTTGAAGTGGGAAAACCCTTGATTTGGAAACACCCTACCCCAGGTCTGGCAAACATCCATCAGGCATGTAAATAATGCAATATTTATACTTGCTACTAGAAGTTATATATTTTGTAAAAAGGTCCAGGAATGTTACACACCTGATGCAACACTTCAATGTATATAGGTAATGAATCAGCATTACTTAGTCTTTATTTTCATTAAAAGAATATTCTACTCCTGGTTCCTTCCTGCAGTGCTCTATAGCAATGATAAGCATGCTGTAATTCACTATGCCTTTATACACCAGTGAAACTGAAGCGTAATTACATATTCAATATTTGGGTTTGTGATTTTTTTAAAATATGAAATCTGGTCAACACAAAAACCTATTTTAACATAACTTAAAGTATGATTTTATACCAACTTAATTTCATCAGTGCAGTGCAGTCTCTCTTACATTAGTTTAAACTGGGTTTATCAGTTTACCTGCATTTGTTAACATATAGCCGTTATCACCAGTTTTAAACCAATAAAAGACAGCAACCTGCAAAAACCAAGCAAAACAAAAGTTAGACCAAAACAAAGTATATGCAGAGAAGCCCATGCTCGGTGACAACCTAATGCAGTTTCTTTGCTAATAATTTGTCAGTCGTGGAGGAAGATGAGGAACCCAAAAAACCTGGTAGGACCAGAGAAGCAGTTATTATTTATTATTATGATTATTAGTGATGCTTGCTGCAGGTCTGCCTGGGGTCTAACCAGCACTGGGACCCATTGTGCAAGGCCCTGCACCAACGCAGCAGCAAACAGCAACCAATCAGTCCCTGCTTTGTCTAACCAAACCAAGGAAAATACCATATTGTGTGTCATACTTTATACCATTATAAAGTTACAAACCCAACAGGAGCCCCCAAGAGGTGGAGGCAGGAAGTACTTAATTCATTTAGGGAAGCTCCAGACCCCACTTTCTGTAACACAGGCAGGGAAGATCCTGGCAGCTGCTCATGGCACTCTGCTACTTCTCTTCTCTTCCAGCTTATCTGCCAATACCCACCCAGCTGAGACAACAGGAAGTGGGAATGAGGCATTTTACCCACATACTGCTAATCTCCTTAGTCTCATGTAGGCTGCTATACCTGGAGACCAAAGAGACAAGGGGTAGAGTGTCTCTCCTCTATAGCCTGCTCTCGTCTCCCTCTGGGGCTCTAGGTCTTCCTAGGAGATGGGCTGCAATGCCAGGAAAAAAAGCCTCCTGACAGCTGGGAAGCCTGACAGGCCACCAACCCCATCTGGTCTGAGCAAGGCCCCTGGGAGCACAGCTGAGTATGGGGAAGAGATGGCCTTGTAGGGAAGGATGGTCCAGCTCTGGCACAGGTGCCGATCAGGACCTCTACCACTACAAATGAGTTATTCAGAATGAATGAAAGTATCGCCTCTACCACCCTGACTGATTTTGCTTTTTAGACCAACACGGCTACAACTTTTATCAGAAACTCTGGGCTTCTATCCCGTCTGTAAATGGGACTAGGGTGGCTGGGGCAGAAGTCATAACACTGATTCCTTTCTCCTGGCCATTGCTTTTAAGGTCTTTGAAGTGGGAATTGCTTTTTGCTATGTGCTGGCACTCAGCCTTAGCCTGTAAGGCTCCCATTTCATGTGAGCATTAATGTAAACAATTATAATAATAGCAATAAAGAGGAAGTGGGCTTCCCCAGATTGTTTTTGCTTATTACATAGCTACTAATGACAGGAAAACCACCTGGCATTACTTATATAGCACACGGCAGGTTGCTCCGGTGTGGAAACAGCACGGTGCTTCTAGCCCTAGAGATATTTAGAGTTTATCTTCATACAAACTAATAATTAAGTCAGTTATGTTTCACTCGTTTACTTAGCCATTCACAGTCCTGCACCAAAACACTGTTATTCCAAAACAAGAGTGCCTGATTTCTCAGTTTCTTAATGCTGTCTTGTTTTCTTAAGTCTGTTGACTTAAAAATTATATGGCTATCTGGCATTTTTATTTTGAAACACCACTTAAATTGCAGGTGGCAGTACCAATATACGTGGAATGTGAGAGGAAATTCTATTATTTGCCAGTAGCGCTGATGTAAGGACACTACAAATGAGTTATTCAGAATGAATGGAAAGGAATTGCTCGGTGCCTTGCATTTATTATTAAACTATAAGAATTTGTCAATATCAGGTCAGTAAGTATTAAAGTGTGTATGATATATTTTAGTGTAATCCAGTATCACATTGTGACTTGAGATACCAGTGGAGATGATACTACATCATCATTACAAAGTATTTATTGGTATTTTAGGCTATGATTTATTGATGATGTTAAAAGATATTTTAAGCACTCCTGTATCTGATGGACAGCATCTTTGGATGAAGTCTATTAATCATCTCTTGAGCCAGCTATGAGGGAATGAAGTGCTTTCTTCAGCATGACTAAATGGTGGCAGACATCAAGGAGAAGTTCTGAATATAGCAGTACAGAACTATTCATTACTGTCTCATAAAATTTAGGGGAGTTCCATTCTCCACATGATCTACACTTGCAAACAATAGTCATGCATCTCAAGAACGGAGTCTCACAATAAAGCAGTGATTCTCAGCCAGGATGATGCAGCATCCTGCTGTGAGATCTTTTAAAGGGTGTCGTGCAATGTTAGCACTGTTAGGTGTTCAAACATCTACACATGATTTAGAAGATAAACCCAGAGACTTCAAAAAAGAATCCATAATGTCAAAACCATTCTGACTTGTTATGGTCTTTCTGAGTTTGTTGCGACAGAAGAATTGATCTGTTATTTTTCTTTCAGTAATCAAAAACTGAGTGAAAGGTAAGAATGGCATTTTACGATGGATGCCATGAGTCTTAAATGGTTGAGAACCACTGGTCTAAAGTGTTCAGAATCTACAGTTTCTTATGGATGTCAATTTTTTTTTGATTCATATCAGAATCCTGAGCATATACTCATTTATCTCCATTTTGGACTAGAGGTGCACCGATATATCGGGCCATATTGTATTGGCACTAATAAAAGGAAAATTGACATTATCAGCAATTGGCTTTTTTTAGCCAATGCAGCTGATAATGTCACCAATAAATACCACGTGCATTTGCGCAGCCACAGCATGCATGCAGTCAGAAATGCAGCTCGGCATCTTGGAGAGCAGCAGCCGGCCAGTAAGTCTGTGGAGGGGAAGGGGCATAGGGGAGAGAAAGGGCATGGGGGGCAGACTGAGGTCCCCATGGTGAAGAAGGGAGTGGGGCTGGGGCTGGCGCTATCTAGCTGGGGCTGGATGGGGTGCAGGGCAGAGCTGTGTGTGGCTTGTCCAAGGAAGCATGGGGGGGGCAGGGGGGAGCTCCCCACAATGCACACATCCCTAGGGGAGGCATGGGGGGAATGTGCCCCCAAGATATGTGCACAGGGTGAGGGCAGGCCGCCTGCTGCAGGCTCAAGGCTGTGGGCTGCACTGGCTACTTCCTGGCGGGGGGGCTGGGCCAGGGCTGCGCTTGAGGCAGGCAGGGGTGGGATGGTGGTGGTAGCACTGGGAGCAGGGGCTACGAGAGAGCTACGGAGAATTTTGGGGTGGCCATAGCCCACCCCATAGCCCTCCCTCCCTCCCAGTGCTGCCTATCCTGCTCCTGGCCACCCTGAGCACAGCCCCGGCCCAGCCCCTCTGCTGGGAAGAGACTGGCACAGCCCTGGCCCCAGACGATAGCAGGCAGCATGCCGTTACCCCTGACACAAATCCAGGAGGCATGTGCACCGCATTCTTCCCCCAAGGGTGCAGGCAGCAGCGGGAGCCACCCCCCACATGTCCCAGACAAGCAGCCTGTGGCTCTGTCCCACTCCCAGCATTGCATTCATTGCAATGGCTGGGTGGCTCCTGGCTGGGCGGCTCCTGTCCCTGCCCCAGCCCCACTCCCTCCCTCCCTCCCCACGGGGGCCTCAATCTGCCTCCCCATGCCCCTTCATCCCTACAGACTTATCAGCCAGATGCTGCTCTCCAAGCTGCCAGGTTGCATGTTGGCAATTGGATTGGTATCTACTAATATGGCTGGTTAATAATTAGCCATTGGTATCGGCCAAAAAAATCTTTTTCAATGCACCCCTATTTTACACTTCTTTCCATGGTGACTCTACTTTCTGGTCACTAAGCCTATACATGAACAGAAAGACTGCTCTGACACTGTAACATCAGAGCAGACTCAATTCATTGAATCTGCTGGAGTGTGGTAATTACCACTCTCCAGCAGCCTCCAGCATCTCAGCAGCCCCACGCTTAAAAATGGCGGTGGCATTTGATGAGCTTTAGATAAAGCGCCCCCACCATGATTTTTAAGCTTGGGGATGCTGATATACAAGACACTCTAAGTCCTTTAATTAGAGTGGTTCTTTGAGCCAATCTTGTTAAGTGTCCCCCTCTCACCCCCAACTCCTGGAGCACATGTATAAATGACCTAGCAGTCTAGCCAAAAAAAGACTATAAGAGGGCTCTTTTGAAGCCTGTCTGTATCAAAAGAGACTTCTTGTTGATATAAGGAGTCAAGGCTTTCACTGGGTATATTTGTGCTCTTGGTTTAAACAAGGGAGGCATAAAATGTTACCTTTTCCATTCC
>NW_005841944.1:542118-555796 GCF_000455745.1 Alligator sinensis | reverse complement strand
ATTCCTGCTCCCTCCCTCCATATGCAAGAACTTTCCTCCTTAGAAGTTTTGCTAGAGGAACAAGAAAAAAGGGCTCTGCCACACCTGTATAGCTTGTCATTCATGGAGGAAGGAGCAGACAGCTGGACTTTGTTAAAAATATTCTGAGCTTTGTAAGGAGCTTTACACCTAGATATTTTTTTTCTTTTTTACAGCCTGTACTTTGGGTAGAGAAGAGCTGCTTTTAGTTCCCAGTTAATTATAACAAAGGAGTACTGGACCTTACACTAAGAGAAAAAGACTATTCAGTGAGAATTTTTTGTTTGGGAAGAGGACCAGAATTCTAGACCAGCAGAGTGAAAAGGGGGCATTGCTGCAATTAGATGAAGCATAATATATGTTACAGGCCAATTACAAACAGTTACAAAATTGCTCTATTGAAGATGGTTAGAAGCTTTAGCCCTTACGGTGTGTAGAAAATGGTTAGAGTAATGAGTGTTAAGATGTCTTAAATCCTTTACACTTACTTGGTAATACCTTGTTTTGATGCAACTAAGAGACTACACAACTAGCTGCACAATGTGAAGAGTTCACAGTATGTTTGGCTATCTTATATTTTTGTGATCTCTTAAATATAAATACATCAGGTCCTCTGATTTTCATGTTCTTTGTTCTCTAGATTACGGTTGTACTTTTGCATTTAGTGTTAAGCTTTATAAACCAAAAATTGCTCCCCCAACCCCCAGTTATGTTAAAGCTATAAGGAAACAGGCTTAGGAAAATGTTCAGAAGCCAAAAGATACAGAAAAAAGCAGTATTACTTTTCAAGGCAAAGAGTAATTAGTAGATCCCTTCTTACAATTCTATTTTCAAGGGACTTTAACTTAAGGAAACCACAAAAAATATTTTGAGGTCCCTGGCAGGCACTAGGACTTTTGGCTGTACCATAATGGATCATCCAGGAGAATGCTGTTAGTGCTTTTTGGTATGACTGATAGAAGATGTTGGGGAGAAGAAAAACCGTTGTTGTGGTGCAAAAAAGGGCCGATGAAGAACAGAGACCTTGCCTGAGTCTCTGCAAAGTACTAGACTTTGCTGGTCATGTTTAGTATTCAATTACTCTTCTTGAAGAACCCATTTAAACAAGTGTTTCTTCAAAAATGAAACTTGCTGCTGTACAAATTAGCAAGTATTAATACTGCATATTCATGATACTTCTCAAAGTTTGTCACCTCGTGAAAATATATTTTCACTAAACTCCCTTTGGTCCAGGTGAAATGTGCATGCCAAGCCTTTTCTTTGAGAATATTTCCACTTTTGTAAGCTCTCTTCTTGAGAAAAAAATGTTACTTTCTTTAGAGCCTAACTTTTGAAGAGAATACTTTTCTGCTAATGGATTTTGGCATTTCAGTTGCTAAGAACCTTTATTTTCATACAGCAGACTCTTAATTATAAACAGAAAAGTATAGCTAGGAATTGGCATTTTTTCCCTAAATATTCTTCCTTAGAATATACTTATTTGGTGACTTTGACTCTACTGGCTGGAGTTGTGATTATATTTTTATTGTTGTCTTCAGGGTTTAAAACTCTGGTTATGACAAATCATATATTAGTGTTTCAAAAGCTCGCTGGTGGCATCCAGATGAGGGATACATGCTTCATCCCTCATCTCTCAAGTCTATGCAACACTGGATCTGGAGGGTCTTTGTAGGATGGATGTTCTCGTATTTCATGGGATAAGAGAATGCTCTGTGCATGCAACTACCTCTAGGTTTATGTAATTAGTACTTAGATAAATACTATCAAAACTGAAATTCCCCTAGGTGCATTGCATTCTGCACTGATTGTTAAAGTCAGAAGGGACCATTATGATATCAAATTTGATCCTACGCATAATAGAAGTCACTGAATATCACTCTATAATTGCTATATCTATATCAAAGCATTCATTTTATAACTGAATTTAGGAAAGACATCCTGAGTTGAGAAGTTTTGTATGTGGGAGGGCTTGCAGAAGGGAGAAATGGGACCAAAATAATGTGCTGCAGAGTTTCTGGAGATACTGTATCCATATGGACTTAGGTTTAGTACACAAACCCTCTATCTAGGGCAGGCACAATTGGAGTTCTGTGCCTGGAGGAGTACATTTCACTTACTACATTTCAAAGTGGTGATATAATAAATGTGTTAAAGTTAGCTAATTACCAAAGTAGATTTCAGTTATACTAAATTATGGCTTTTCTTTATCATATCAGTTTTTGCCTCAGAGGTTGGGTAATATACTGTAGACTATTAATAGCTTCCTTCTTATGATAATTAAAAAGAGGGTTTCTGAGGAAAAATATTATTTGGTATGTATCAGTATGAGAGGGAAACTGCAGGAAGGGATGTTGTAGTACCCTTCTAACTAATGATCGGCTTAGCTATTGTTTGTGTCCTGCTAATGGTTTCTCTTTTGGAATGGGAATCTTTACAGCCGTCTTCAAACTAAATTAGACTTTACTTGCCTTTTGTTAATTTTTTCATAAAAAGAATAGGCAGGTCACCAAGAGAGAAATCCATGCATCATCAGTTCTCCTATCAGTCATCAGAACTCATTAAGTTGCTCAAATAAAGAGTGTAAAAAACCCCCCAAAATGTAGAGACTTACAGCTATTTTATTCTCTGCTTGCAGAACAACTTTATATTCTGTGCAACATGGCTTTATATGCAGGGTTCATTTCAGCCTAACCTGTCAGACTGGAGCTTGAAACTGACTTTTGCATTACATTTTAAGAGAAAGTGGGATTAAAAACCCAGAAACAGAACTTATTTGAATTTTGTCACTCAGATTTCTTCTACCATACTTGCTGTATGGTATTTCAGCAAGAACGTATGTCCCTTGTAGCCCTAATCACTGAGCCGCCACTGTGAAAAATGTATGGACTTCGTTGTGATGATCACTCTCCTGAAGAGCACTGATTCATATTGATAGGTCAAAGTGATTTGAATTGTACATTAGGTTTGAGAGATATATTTAAATTTGGTTGCAGTTTCTCCCTTTGGTACATGTCTTTTGCTTAGCATTCAAGGTGACTTTAACTATCTAAAGGGTTTTTTTGTTTGAGGAATGTTTGTTCTGTTAGAGTAAAACAAAAGCAGGTTCATTATTAGCAATAAATTGAAATTTGTCACCTTTTACTTTGGTCCACTTTTACCTCTTGTTTTTTATCTTAAATTTCTTTGGCAGTTGCACAATACTTAGGAAGCATTACATCCAGAATATTGTTCTGCTGGGTAGCTAGCCAGTATGTCTGTTCCAGCTAGGTGGTTTGCAATGAACTAGCTTTAAGTATCATTTTGTTTTCTAGCCATACTGCTTTGAGGGGGATATGATGAAGCCGCTGGGGGTAAACTGTTTATAAATGCTCCGATAGGCCCAACTGTTGGTTTCAAGCTATACATATCTGATGGTGGAAGAAAGAATGGAAGGAATATAGCTTTCAGATATTGGCTCTTTCAAAATAGGAAGAGCTGTAATCAGGCCTTTTGGGATCTTCTGTGCATTTGAAAAGCAAGCTCAGTGGTGAGGAAACCAATCTCATTTGTCATAACCACCGGACAAACGTCTCTGTTTGGGGTCCTCTATGACTTTTCACCTGGTGAATGAGCAGGCTATCACAGTCATTCAGAAGATGGACAAGTCAAAAATACTGACCTCTTTTTCTAGTCAATTAGGCTGGGCTGTCTAACTGGTAGCCCATGAGCTGTATTCAGGTTGCCAGAAGTTAAATTGTGGGCTCCTGGGCTCCCACTCAGATGCCATTCTCTCATTGCTTTGGCTACAGAAATAGCTGGGGTTTCCAGGATCCCCCTCCCCCTGGCTTCCACTTTCCAGGCCCAGGTGTATTGCAGCGCAGCCCATAGTGTTCAAGAGCTTACAGCTTGGGGTGCCTAAGAGGTGATGAGGTAGGGAAGCCCATAGCCAGGGAGTTTAGGGTGAGGCAGGGCACCCAGGCACACAGTGCAGTGGAGTAGACAGGGGGAACCCAAGCAAACATTTCAGTAGGAAGAACATATAATGTACAGCCTTGCGAGCCCCCAGCAGTGTGACCTCCCCGGTGCTTATAAGTTGGACAGCCTTTCAGTAGAGGAAAATACTGAGAATCGGGTTTATAGTATCTAGTTAGTTAGTCAGCTATTGCATAGTAATAAATACTGCTTTAAACAAAAAATGACTGTCATGTAAAAAGCTCTATGAAAGATCAGGTACAGACCAAGGTTTTTTACCACAACCATTCAAATGAAGAATCTTATTTTTCTATTTCTTCATAGATCTTTAATAAATTATAATAGTTTAGCAGGTTCATGAACAACCTTTCCCATCTGTAATCACAACATTCATGCAGCACCTACAGCAACTGCTTACAACTTAACAGAAGAGAAGTCTTCTAAAAGCATTTTCTGTATCTTTTCATGCAATTTAAGAGCTGGTTACAAGGAATAGAGTCAGTACGATGTGACCAGTCAACTGTTGCCTGCATACAACCAGAGATACCAAATCTGTAGTTTGTCAGCTACTCTGTTTTGTCAGGTACTTTCATCTAGATAGTGGCTCACCTCTTCCATTTGGTCACTTTCAGAGGGATTGATACTCTTGGGGGCACTGTACAGTGCTGCACTGAGATAAGAGGTGAGTCAATTTGGCATAATTTTACTATCCTCTTGAAACTAATCAGTAGAGGTTTGTACTGACTTTGCTTTAATTCTAATTCTTATCAAATAAATGAGGACTTAGTAGAGTCATCAAACAAAATGAAACATAACTGCTGCTTATGAACATCAAATGGGAATCATTTTATAGTAACCCTGGACAGTTTAGAACAGCAACATTTGTTTTCATCCTTATGGGACTACAGTAAGTAAGGAATTTGGGTATGTTAGTCACAAAATATAAAGCACAAGTTCAGGTGTGTATAAAATCACAAAAGGCTTAATCATGCCAGCATTGCATACAAAGAATTGTTACTAAAAACCCTGCCTATTCAAGGTGAAATATAAAATTGTAAATGTAGGGCAGTTCCCTAGCACTTCATATATAAATGAAAAAAAATCAATACACTAAGCAGAGATGGGCTTACATTGGAATCCTAAATCTAACCAATTCTGGTGTCTGCTTTGAAACCTGATTCCTAATTGCACGGTTGGGGCCTGTACAAAAGGCTTTCAGTATCTCAGAATCAAATCACTCCAAAATTCAGGATGAGAAGTCATATACAGGGCAATCTCCTGTCAAAATTCAAACCTAGTTTTCATGCTCTCTCTAAAGTCTGATTTATATAACATCCTGGGTGCAATAGGAGACCATAACTCTCAACACTCTCATTAGTTTTTAGACTTGTCTTAATCTTTTTAATGCTTCATTTCAACAATTTGCTAAGAGATTCTACTTTAAATAATCTTGCACTCCAAACATTCACTATGGAAAAAAAGGGCTTGGGAGCGTTATATTTTGTGACTCTACAGTAGAAATTTTCCATCTCTAGAAATGAACACCTGTTCATGACCTAAATGAAAGGACCAAGAAAGGAATAAAAAAGAAGAGTTACCAGGACTTCTATCAGGGAAAAGTACAACAGCTGATGCCTTTTGCAAGTGTTTAATGGTGGAGATGATGCCACTTCCATTTTATATATTAGGTAGACAGTCAGTCTTTCAAGGCTTTAGCCTACTTGTGGAGAAGCCATGTAATCCTACCCCTGCATAAGCCTTAATAATATAGGATCTCAATCTCTGGTACTACCTCTGGATGCAAGTGTAGTAGAAATAATACTGTTTTTAACTTGGCTTTCTTCAACTTCTGAATGTGTTTCAAGTTTTAGGTTACCAAATGACTTGATTCATTTCAAAGTGTGGTAATAATCTGTAAGTGACTATAAAAATGACAGTGAGGTTCCATATTTATTCTCACTGATGTTCAGATTAAATTTGCTCATTTTAAAAATCCAAAATGGATTTTTTTTAAAACTATAGACACCATCTGAGCTCTAAAAAAACCTCAGAAAACCAAGCTATGTTCTTTCTGACTCTTACCTCAATGGTAATAAAAATCCTGCAATCAGGGAAGAGCAGAACATTTAGTGTGTTGTGTAGGAGGCGAAACAGCTTGCTCTGTTACAGCAATGCAGGGCCAGTACATGCTTGTAAAAACCCTAGATTTTATCAGTAAACAGATCTTTTACATAGTTAGGGAGGTCTTTTTTACACGGTCACTTTCTGTTCTAAATTAAAATATGCCTGCCCCATCAAAAGTATTGAAAAGGAAAACATCTGTGTGACCTCCATTCCAAACAGAGGTAGATAAAAATGATAAGAGAATTCTAGCAGTGGTATTGAAAGATTTTTTGTATGAAGTTGATATTCCTGAGCTTGTTTTGCCTGTGAAGGTGATCTGTGCAAGTCCCGAGGCTTTGTCTACACTGAATTTGTTGCCTTTGCTCCCAATCAACTCCACTACTGATAAAGCTGCACTGATGCAACCCCTTCTGTAAGTGTGATGCATCCATTCAGTTTAATATAGAGGTTATGTCTGACATTGACTAAAAATCACCATCATATCCAGCAAAAAAAACATTGTTTTTAGGAACTGACCAGTTCTCCAGTCATTCATAGATCTTACCATAAAACAGATATTAAGTGTCTGCACACAATAGGTAGAATATTTGGAAGGGGGGAAGTTTGTCAAAGTAATCTTTTAAAACTTGTATTTATCTATGTTGCAGATTATATTTTAAAACAAACATGACTGGATCTGTAAACAGACACATTCATTCATAGACCAGCTTAAACAGGATACAAGAAAAAATCTTGGCCTCTAAAATCAAGAGACAGATCATAAAGTGATGATCATCAAGGCTCCTTGATCGGTTTTCCCCCTTAACTTTTCAACTTAATATTCTTTTCTTGATAGGTAAAATGACACCTGACTTGGATATGACAAAGGAAAAAAGACATGAGTAGCCCTATTAACTAACTGAAAATGTAAAATGTATGATGTAAAAGCAAGTGTGTATATGATTCCTTGTAACTTATTGGTATGACAGGGTCCACAACAGGATCCATTCCTCCTGTCCTCTTGTTTGCTGTAGGAGATTCAGATAAGGAGATTATAGACTGCGAGAGGGTGCTGTTTGATCATATTTACTTTTCCAGTGCTAAGGTTTCATTTCCTCTTTCTCCTCCAGTCTGACCTGCCATAACTTGTTGTAAATATAGAAAAAGAGAAGGTGAATATTATGTGGAGAACGATGGAATACCTTCAACCCAGAATGATTGTTTTGCAGGGCTCCTCCTCCCCTATACCCTGCCCTTAACAAAATCAACTTAAATCTTTAGTCTAACAAAGGGACCACAAAATTCATCAACTGATCAATTATTCACATCTGTATCTTGTCGCCCACGGAGGCCCACAATTCACTCTTCCATCAATGTAGTTCAGCTCAAATATCAGCCTACTTATAACGGAGCTTCCATTACCTCATGCCTTCATCTGAGGAATTAAGGCAACTCAGTGAGGTACATTAATCTTCTGCTAGGTATCAACTCCTAGAGTTCATCACATAGTCAATTAATACTCAAAGATCCATTAATTCATGATGTCATAAGGATAAGCAATATGATCTGAGGGAATTCAATTACTAATCACAATTTGTCAATTTATGAATGCGCACTGAAAGGAACAGGAACTGGTATAAATCAAATAATCAAAAATTCATCAATTCATGAACTTTGACAGAGAGGCAGCTACTCAGATGCTGAAGTTTGCCCCTCTGCTCCAGGTTTGAAAGTAGATGGTCCTGGCCACTCTTTAGTTAAGATACATAACAATAAACAAAGCAAGAAGAAAATACCATGGCTCCTGTCTCACCATACATGCCAGTACTCTACTCCATGAAGCCTCTCTGCTTCCAGGCCTCTCAGTACTGCCCTGTTGCTCTGGGTTTGTCTCCGTTTGTGTTTTTTGCAATGCACCATGGCTCCACACTTTCCCAAGGCTCCTCTCCACTAGGATCTTTGTAGCCCTCCCTCTCCTTGGAGTTGTGGGTTCCCCTCTCCAGGGGACCTGAGAACCCACCCCTTGCATTTTCTTTTTGCCAGAATTTCTCTAGCCCAATAGAATCCCATCATGGGAAAACATGACTCCAGGGACTTGGGATCATGGTTCTCTACCAGGTGTTTCTCCTCACTGACCCTGGCTCAGCCTTCTCACCCCAAGCCCCACCTGTTGAGTCTTAGGGTCCAGCCTGAGAATTAACCCACACAGGTGAACTCCAAGTAGGTAGAATAGTTAATTGCTGGAGTGTCCTATTACATCAATTTTACCAGAAAAGTCACGGCTATCTCTTCCTTGTCCATTTTCTGCTCAAGCTGGAGGATCATGCAAGAAAAGAAAATATGGTATGGCTGAACCTGCTGGAAGGTGGGTGCACAACTTTCTGGAAAACCCAGAATCATAATGACATGGCCGAATGCCCAAGCAAAATGAGGAACAATTGGCTAGGCAGCTATTCTGCAAAGGTGGATCACAAAGTGACCCAAATTATCATATTGTCATATTGTTTGGGGGTGAGGGAAAGGGACAATAAATATCTCATACTAAGCCCCCCTCTGCACATTACAGATATTGTGCAATTAACTGGTTAATTGTGCAATTACCTTGAAACCAGCTACACATGCAAAGTACTTATCACACCATAAAAAGCTCCAACCATTTATAAGGTTAGACCTTGAAAGCATGTACTAACTTTATAGTGGATTGCTCTTGAGCTTTAGTTTGCATGTGTAGCAGGGTCAGCTGACAGGGCTCCCAGCCACAGGGGGGCATCATTCCTAGCCTGAAACCCCTGAGCCCTGGGGATCATGGCTACTATACTCCCCAAGGCTTAGCGGTGCATGAAACCCCTGGGCCCACACGGGGCTCTTGGTCCCAAGCTACACCTCACATGTAGCCAAGGGGGGCTGTCAACCACAGATGCCTGCTTCTTGCCAATGGTTCCCCCTACACTGGTAATAAAGCACAATTGGATCAAATGTGCAATCCCACAATCGTGCCGCCTGCCATACACGTCTGGCATGGCAGGAGCCGTGACTGTGCGGATCATGCATCAGATCTCATTGTGTCTATACCTGCATGTGTAGAGGATGCCTAAGAATGTCATATGTAAGATATGTGAAGTAATCCTTCCATTCTGCTCAGCCCTGGATGAGGTTTCAGCTGCAGTTTTGTGCTCCATACTTGAACAAAGATGTAGACAAGTTGGAGAGAGATAGGAAGTTTAGTTGAGAGAGAAGACTAAAAGGTCTAAAGCCTTCAAATATGTAAAAGGCTGCTGCAAATAGGAAGTAGCAAACCTTTTTCCATGAGCACTGGAGATATTACAAGAACTACTGAGTCTGCAGTTTCAACACAACTATAGGATAAACTTTCTAACCATAAGGATAATTAAACACCAGACTATGCTTAACAACTAGGAATGTTTTCAAGGTCAGTATAGACAAATATGTCAGAAATGGCTTAGGTTCAGTTGATCAAGTCTTGGAGTAAGGGAATAGACTAGATCAGTGGGCAGCAACCTTTTTATCAGGCATGCCACGAATTAGCCCTTCACCCTCCATTTCTTTTTCTCAAAAAGTGCCATTTCTCCTTCTCTGCCCAATCTGCTCCTCTTCTTTCTGTTTCCTGACCTCCTCACTGACCCTGGCTCAGCCTTCTCACCCCAAGCCCCACAAACGGAAGAAAGTCATATGCTCTGAGGAAATCTTACTTTAAGTATTGAAGTCAGTGAATTCATTTGGAAAATATTTTAAACTTTTGCTTCCACAAATAGGTAATTAGTTGATGGGCAGGTTAGAAAGAAAATCTCACCCCTATTTTGTATTCTGTCAACCAAGAAATTACCACCATAACTATAGATTAAGAGGAGAGAAATGTTTCTTTTGTAATTATTTTCAGGAGCATGTAATATCAGCTTATCAGATATAGTGTCATCTCATTACAAAGAGAGAGCCTGGAGCCACTTGGAAGCTAGTACCTAGACAAGCCAGTATCATACCAGTAAGGACTGTTGCTTAGACCATCAGATATAAAATGTCAGTATTTGTGGCTTAGCTGATGCATCACAATGCAAACTACCAGTAAAAAACTTTATTTTATTGATTTATTTCTGTGGTAGTTCTTGTCATGTCTACAAAGAAAGTAACTCAAGCAATAAAACAAAGTATTTCAGGGACAGAACTGAAGTGCATTGGCAACTATGTGAACTAGGTACTTATAGCATTAGCCATAGTTCCCTATGCTACAATTTCACATGGTCTTGGTAAGCACAGCTTCACCAAGTCATTTGTCTGAAACTTATTTGCAGATACAGACTGGAGAATGACTACTAGTGGAGAATGACTGCTAATATTGATAAAACCCAAAATAATCTAGAATATTGAAAGAATTACAATTGATGTGTATGCTCAGGATACTCATCCAGCTTCCTTATCCAGGCCAATTTGTTTTGCATTCAGGGTTACTAGGCACCTTGTTTTACGTGGGGCAATCTCATCCTCACAGTAAATGGAACAAGCAAGCGAACAAAACCCGCTGTCTTCCTTCAGACTTTGAGAGAGAAAAATCAGACCCTGTGCTTCATCTTCAACACCACAACCTTGTCTATCTTTCACTCTTCAGATCTGGGGCCACTTCAGACGCAGAAGCAGCATGCCCGGAGTGAAGCACTGGCTTATTCAGGCTTTCCGAAGTGGTTTGGAGCTTTCAAAGTGCTCCGGAAAAGCTTCAGATGCTTCGGATGCTGAACATGAAAGTTAGAAGAAGGAGGGGAAACAGGGGGGGGAGGGAGGGAGAGCGGGGGTGGGGGGAGGAGACTGACCTGTGTAGGTGGCCAGTGAGAAGGATTTCTCTCTGGCTGCCTTTCCAATGACAGTGTTTGGGGGAAGGAACCTAGAAACAGCATAAAAGCCTCTGCTTGCAGATGTGCTATGCCTTTTGTAAGTTTGTTCTCTCTCAGGAACTGTATGAGAAAGGTACCCTAGCAGACAGGCAGCTCAGCCTGGCTTGCTTTACTCAGTAGTTGAACTTGCCTGCTCCTTTTTGTTGTTAGAAAAGATTGGGTAGGATTTAGCTTAGCTTGGCATCTCTTAGTGCTATTTAATTAATCAATTAATTTCTTTCAATTTATATTTGCTCACTTTTGGGGGGGCGGGTTTGCAAACTTTTCCTTGCCAGCGTGATCCATCACTGTGCAGGGAGGCACACAGATTGCACACACACATGCACACACATACACACTATAAAGAAGAAAAATCAGATATTCATAGGAGAAGACAGACAGACAGACAGCACACAATTTTTACATAACTCTTAACACTAAAGCAAACAATCAAAGAAGAGTCCAGTGCAGGCACGCAACAGAGGGAATAAAACGCACAACACAAAAGGAGTGACACGGACACACAGACCTTTTGCAGCACAGGAAAGATTAACATGAAGCACGCTGGAAAGGCAGGTGCCAGATCTTCTGGCAGGGGAGGGAGTAGGAGGAGAGCTAGAGCTGCAAGCCCCTCCCTCCCAAACAGACACATTCTCTTCCCGAGCAGCCATGACGTCAGTGCTGCCAGGGGAAGCAAGGAGGTGGGAGCAGTGTCTGCACCTGACATCCCTGCACCTGCACCACATCCCCTCAGTCCAGAAGTAGGTACCAGCAGTGGAATCACTGTCTCCTCCACCCCAAGGTCATCTCTCAGCATAAACCTCCCACTGCCAGAGGAGGAGCTGGAGCTGGAGCTGGAGCTGGAACTAGGGATGCTGAGCCCACTGGCTCAAGCAATTCTGGGGACTGAGTGGGAGTCAGAGTTTGTGCTCCACACCCCTCAAATTTCCCCTAGACCCAGGTCTCCTCCAGAAAGCAGCACCTTAGAAAAGGCTGAGGTTGTGGAGGCAACTGACTTAGCTGAGGCAGCACCTCCTGCTGTTGAGCCTCAGCCTACTGAGGAGTGGGATAAGGCAGGATCCTCACCCTTAACCCAGAAGTGGGAGAGTAGTGTAGTGTGGGAACATTTTGAGCTGGTAGATGATCCCAGGTTTGCCGTCTCCCAGCACTGCCAAAGGCACATGAGCCATGGCAAGGATATGAGACACTTTTCCACCACGGCGATGCTGATGCATCTGAGGAGGCAGCACCACCTTGCCCTTCTTCCTGCTCAGCCTGGCACCAGTGCGATCATGTCGAAAGGGAAGTCCCCAACTGGCTCCAAAGCCCCCTTTCCCCCAAAGCAGAGGCAAGCCACCCTGGACCAGTGGGGGAAAGGTGGACAGAAAGAGAGGCGTGTTCCCAAGGCAAGCGAGATCACCCACAGCATTGGGGAGATGCTTGCTCTGGACAGCCAGCCCTTCTCCCTAGTTGAGCGACCAGGGTTCAGGTGGTTCGTAGCACTTCTGGCCCCATCTTACAAAGTGCCCACACGCACCACCTTTAGAAGGACGGTGGTGCCCTCCCTGTATGAGACATGCAGGAAGTACTAGAGGATCTGCGCGAGGCAGGGCCACAGGTAGCCTTGCACTTCACCGCCAACATCTGGAGCAGCCAGGGTGGCAATCACGCCTACCTCTCTCTCACAGGGCACTGGTGCGATCAGTCAGGCCATCCATTGGCTCTACTGCAAGCCGAGGTGCTGGATGAGTCCCACATGGTAAGGGAGATTGTGGGGGTCATGAACTGCATGGTTCAGGGGTGGCTTGTTGGGCAGGTCAAGCTCACCTGTGGGTTCATGGTCACTGACAATGGGGCTATCCACGATGCCAACTTTGTTGGCATCTACCCTGTGGCACACAGGCTGCACCTCATAGTGCCTTGGAGGGGGACAGGGCTGCCGGTGATGGCACTGCCACCACTACTGCTACAAGCCAGCTGATTTCAAAATGCAGGAAGGCGATGGGCTATTTCCACCGCAGCATCAAGGGGGGCAAGATGCTGCCAGGGAAACAGGCAGAGCTGAGCATCCCACAGCACAAAATCATGCAGGATGTGGAGACTCGGTGGAACTCCACATACCTGATGCTCGAAAGGCTGGTGGAGCAACAGAAGGCCATCCATGACATGGCCTTGCTTGGGGAGATTGGGATCATTGCCTTTCTGAACAGAGCTGAGTTGGGTACCATCTCCCAGATCTTGGTGGTCCTCAAGCCCTTCCTCGATGCCACCAAGACCCTTAGTGCTGGCGATGCCCTCCTCAGCCTGGTGATCCCCCTAGTGAGGGAGCTGGAGAATCAAATGGAGAAGTTCCAGGGGTTCAATGTTCCTGGCTGGGGCAGGCCACTGTCACCAGATGTGCAGGCACTGGGGAGGCGGCTAAAGGAGGGCATCAGGAGATGGATGGATCCCTTGCTGTCCAGGACGGTCCACATGATGGCAAGCATGTGCGACCCCAGGGTGAAGGGGGTCAGCATGTGGCACTGGCAGCACCAAAACCTTCGATCACTGGACACAGGTGCTGGTCAACAAAGTCAGGGAGGCTGAAGTTCAGAGGCAAGGGGATGTGGAAGAGGGGGATCCATTTTCCCGTACCAGCACTTAAAGCACCAGCACCGGCACCAGCACCAGCCAGTCTCCTCCACGCCAGCCACTGCCAATGTGGGCCACTGGCATGGCTTTCACGC
>NW_005841944.1:541389-541601 GCF_000455745.1 Alligator sinensis | reverse complement strand
CGGCCGGGGTAGGGAGCCCTGGTGGGACTGCTGGCAGCATGGCAGCCCCGTAAATGCCAGGACCAACAATCCCATGGTGAAAGGCGAGTAGGAGGTGCCATAACCTTGAGCTAATGCACGCACGCACAAAGACCTGGCTGGGGAATGCCCAGACCTGTCATGTCTTTGACAGGCCTGACACTTGCTGGTTGCAGTACAGTTGTGAGGCTCCC
>NW_005841944.1:540888-541379 GCF_000455745.1 Alligator sinensis | reverse complement strand
ACAGGCTGGGGTGGGGGGTAGAGGGGAAAGGGGGTGTTGCAGCATAGGTAAAGGTGCAGAGGTGCCTGGGGTGTCAGATGTCCGGCAGGTCGCAGTCTGCCAGAACTCCACTGTGTATGTGGAGTCCATGAGTTTCTGTACCTACTAGCTAGGAGGCTGCTGAAGTGCAGTTAATAGGCTCAGCTCTGAAAAGTGGTTTACACATTCAAACAAACCCCTAACCCAGGGGTGGGAAAAATGGGGCCCGCCAGGCCATTCTATCCAGCCCACAGGGCCCCTAAAAAATGTAGAAAATGAATATTTAGCTGCCCCTGGCTGCCTGTCATGCAGCCCTTGATGGCTTGCCAAAACTCAGTAAGCAGCCCTCCACCTGAAATAATTGCCTGCCCCGATAACCTCATCGCCAGAACTGAAGCCAACTTCCTACAGCTCAAAACACAAAACCTGCCAACTATCTCCAGTACCCCCACAAACTGCACACCAGAATCCAT
>NW_005841944.1:528490-540474 GCF_000455745.1 Alligator sinensis | reverse complement strand
CCTCCATTTCCATTTTCACTGACTGGCTTTCTTGCCTGCATTGCAGGCCAGGCCAGCCTCTGGCTTCTTTACTATTCCTTCCATCCAGGACCAACTGCAGGTACTTCCTCAACCTGACAAAGGGGTTTTCAACCCTAAAGCTTCAAAAGATATATTTTTTTAAGTACTCCTTTTTTTTCCATAATAAACCTATAGACATAAAAACACAAGATAAGCCATCACACACCATGAATAACATCATATGTCCAACACAACATCTTTACTTCTTGCTGTCAATTCCTTTATAAAAAGAAAGGCTCTGTGACAGTTCTGCTTGGGTACTTTTGATGCTGCTGCTGATGCTACTGATGTTGAGCCAGCTAAGTTATTGTACCTGTTGTCATGTAAAGGGGTGGCCCGGATCTGAGGCTGTAGGGGAGGAGGCGGCCTCACTGGGGCACACTGCCATGTTGTGCAGAGGCCCCAGCGCCAGGAAGGGTGCACCTTAACACACACACAACGTCACCCACCCACATCATGAGTTTTGCCTGTCAGCAGCCAGAGGTGCAGGGCCCCAGAAGCCAGACTCCCCCAGCACCTATCTCCTTGACAGCTGGCAGGCTTTGTGGCCTCATCAGGGGCCACCACCCCTGCAGTTTTCAGCCCACTGCGCTTTAACACACACAGGGTCATCTATGTCACGAGTTTTGCCTGTCAGCAGCTTGAGGTGCAGTTTCCCCCAAACCTCTGCACTGATCTTCTTGAAACTTGGCAGGCTTTGTGGCCTCACCAGGGGCCACCTCCCCTGCAGTTTTCACCCCCCTGTGGTGTAACACATACACGTGACATGAGTTTTGCTTTCAAGAATTTGCGATGCAGTTCCCCCCAAACTCCTGTGCCAATCTTCTTGAAACTTGGCAGACTTCATGCTCTCAGCAGAGGCTACCATTCCTGCAAGTTTCACCCAACTCAGACAAAAACAAAGTTATAGATATTTAATTGATTCCCCATTATACCCTGTGGCCGGATCTCCGAGGCGGCTCTGAAGCTTTGGAGCCACTTCGGCCGGATCGAAGTGGGCAACCGATCCAGAGCTCTGGATCAGAGCGCTGACACCTGAAGCCGGATCGAACAGGTGCCTACTTGCACAGGCCTAGTCATCAGTTGCAGCTGATTTCCAGCCAAGCCAACTAATGACTGCTAATCCTACAGCTGAGTTTTAGCCCCCTGGAGGCTGAGCACCTCCTTATAATGTGCCAAGTCCAGCAACAAGGATTTTATGACTGAGCTATAGGGTATACTTGATGTTTTTCAAGAAAAGATGGAACAGGAATGACCAAAAGAAATCCAGGGAACTATAGACCCATTATTTCAACCTCAGTATTAGAACAGGGTCTTATTACAATTTTTCATCACTATACTTAAAAAAAATATTAATGCAAGCTAGAATGGGTCCAGAGAAGGGCTACTGGGATGATTAGAGGAATGAATAAATATTTTATAAGAAACAATGTAAATGGTTTTTGTCTTTAGCTCTACTAAAACAAAGGTTGAGAAGGGTTATGGCTACTTTTTATAAATACATGGGATGGGAAGTAAATGCCAGAAGGGAGAATATTTAAATTAAATAATAATGCTAGCATAAGATCAAATGGGTATAAATTGTTCAAGAATAAATGTAGACTGGACATTTACAAGAAGGTTTGCAACCCTTAGAACAGTGAAGTTCTGTAACACCCTCCAGCTAGGACAGTGAGGGCAAGGAACTGAATCTTTTTTGAGATGGAGCATTAAATTCACACAAGGAGTTATATTGTAATGTGTGTGACAGCTGGAGGAACCAGGGGGCAGCCTGCAGAGTTGTACTGACTTAATTTGGACTACAACCCCCAGAGGCTCCCAGGGGCTTGGGGGCAAGGGAAAAGGGAAGAGGAAACTTGAGGCTGGAATAAGGGGAAGAGAGAACAGCATGGAGCCTGGTCAGCCCCACACAGAGGAGTACACAGTGGAGCTGGAGACCTCACTGGCTTGATCAGCCAGGACGGTGGACTGAAGGAGCTGAACTCAGCCCTGTGGGCAGCTGCAGGGGGCTGTCTGAGTGCTCTGGGGACTAAAGGCTTGTTTGGGGGTGCCTCCAGAGGTTTGGGTGGGGAAGGGGCAGACAAATTAAGGTGCTGAGTATATGTCACCACAGTGGTGATATTTCTTTACCTTTTCCCTCCCTTGGGCCTATTGGCTTGTGACCCTAACTCCCATGACTTTCTGTATTAAAGTAGGAACTTCCCCTTGCTTCCTGTTCCAGTTTCTGGAGCTGCAGAGTTGGCACAATATGATAAAACAGGGGGTGAATCTAGGTTGGAAAAATTAAAACTTATAATATTGGGCTTTGGGTATTCAATGTGCTGCTCTCCACAAGGAGCTGAAATGAGACCTGGTTGCTAGGTATGACTGATTATGCATGAGGTAGTGCGGGGTTTCTTGATGCTTGTGGTGGTAAGGACAGGGTGCAAAGGTTGCAGCTAGACAAACTGGTTTTAAGACATGCGTAAGCCCTGGAACCGTTCTTACCATTGGGTTGGTAAGCTTGTCAGAACTTGATATTCTTGAGGCAACTTTGTCTTTTCAAGGGTGTATTTTAGACTCTTGAGATTTCTATGGTTTGGACATATAAGTAAGATAGGTCAAGCTGGGTAGTTATGACAGCTGTTGCTGAACTGCATTCCTTTCTGGAAAATATGCTTAAAATATTTGTATCTTACTTGTATTTAATCAAGCCCATTCTTTAGGGTTTCCACTAGTTGCCTTTAAGGGCCAGAATGAAATTCTTCCCCTCTGTCTTGCTCCCCTGATATATAAATTGGCTTGTGGATCCATCCCCTGTGCCAGAGATTGGGGGAAGGGACTGTAAAGAGCTTGAGGGGCCTGTAATGTGGGGCATGGTTCACTTTCTAGAACCTAGATATACTTAATCTTAATTAAAGCAGGGAAAAGTGAGAGAAAATCCCTGCTATTGTAAGGGCCAAAGGCATTGGTAGAATCCTTGCTTTCTATAGCACTCTTCTTGTGGAACGTAGTAGTTGGAGAATTCTTAAGGTTTTTTTTTTACGGCTTGTGGTATGTGGACTGGGGCAGAATAGATGTTATTATGAACTGTTCTGGATTTATTATCTATTCCATGATTGCATGCGATTGCTGGGGCCTGGATGTGATGACCCAGGTTGTCCCTTCCAGGTATAGTCTTGTTGGAAATGTTGCTAGGCATTACCCTATTTTCTGAGTCACTATAGAATCAATGCTGCACTAGAGGTCTTGCATTGCTGGAAGTCTGTGATATAGATGAATCTTCAGGAACTCACAGAAACTGTGTTATTTTGGTACTTCTGAAAATAATATGAAGGTATCTAAAGTACACAATTCTGAAAATGTAATCTTGCAGGTAAATTGCAAAGCTGATGTCTTGATAACCAGAGCATACTAAGTTATAGTGTTCTGGATAACATACTGCCTACCGAGAAGTCTTTTGAAAGGTTATATGGAAAAGATATTAATTACATTTCAGCCATAAGCATGTTTCATATTTTGCACTGCAACTTATTTTTTTCAGTTTACTTCTGAAGTATCTGCATGTCAGGGTCATTCCTTAGTGCACCTGATATACCAATGTAAACTTGCAGAAGTGCTGTAGGGTGATTTAAATAAGACAATAATATAAAACCATTAGTATAAAAATCACCACCTACCTTTTCTTATTTTGGATTTTTCCCTGCTTTCCATTCACTTGTATTAATTATTCTTTGGTATATAACTCTATATCGTCAAAAGACTTTTTGGCTAGAAAAATGAGAATTGTAGGCTGCCTGCAACCTCTGATCTTGTCTATAAATCACTGCTTGGCTCTAGAACCCCTTCTTTTTATTGCTATGTCTATGTAAGTTCTCATAAATTCAGTTGCATCTTTTATTTGAATAACTATTATGTATTTACTTACTCCTTATATTTCTTCCAGAGTAGGGGCTCAGAGGATAATCCAAGCCTTTCTGATAACCCCACATAGTGGAATTATAACATTTTACTGCTGACATAAGATTGTAGCATTGCTATTTTGACATTCATTCATGTGGAACATTATTTTTTATTAGAAAATTCTTAGGACAATGAGCCGTATATCTTGTCCCCATGACTGTATATGGGATAAAAGCGTATATGGTTATATAATAAGATAATTTGGAACAGATGTTACTGACTTAATAGTGATATGAACCTTTCATTGTTCTTTACTAGTAAAGCACTTCCTCACATAATTCATGAAAACAAGCTTCCTAAGGAAAAAGATGAAGCTCCTAAATTATCTTAACACCTTTCTTCCTGTTGCTGATTCAGCACTGTTGGATTATATGGGTGCATTGTTCTACTTTTTTCTGGTAACATGAAGCTTGCCCATTGAGAATAGGATTGAGACCACTAAACTCTTTCACAAAGGTCACTAACCAGTTACGGGATGTGAGGATTTTTATTCAGCACTTGGAATAGGTAGAAGCTGAATTAGGACTGGAGGGAAAACAAAAATTTAGTTCTATTAAAACTTCAGGTTTTCCACATTTTCTTTCTTCCCCACACTGGAATGAAACAGAGACAGTCTGTAATTGAGAGAGACACTCCCTCTGCAAAACAGCTAATATATCAGTAGTTATGGATTTCATCTGAATTTTGCAGAGCAGGGACTTCTCCGTCTCTGCCATCCTAAAAGCCCCAAGACTAGTAATTATTCAGAGGTCTCTAGAAATGACAGTAAGAAACCTTACTAGCCAAACTTTCAGAACAGGTCCATTTCTATTAAACACCTTGGTTCTGACATACTGATGCTTTCTGACTAAAACAAATAAATATCTTGTCAAAAAATTCCTGGCCAGCTCTAGCTCTTATGCTATATACTGGGAGTACAGAGACTTCACACCCAGACAGAGAGGGGTTTCAAGAGCTTCCATAACCATGATTTGCTCTTAAAGGAGGAGAGGCCTGCATTTTTTGTTTTGTCCTGGAAAAAGTACCTCCAGAAACTCAGCTGGAGATGAGAGGTTTCCATTCCCAAACTAGTCAGCTTTTCTCACCTGTGTGACAGGAGGCTGAGTAGAGGACCCTGTCACCACCCCTAGAAAGCTCGATAGAGGGATAGAATTTAATAGCTACCATTTCCCACATCCTTCTGGTTTCCCAGAAAAAGATCAGATCGGGGATTTTTTTTCATTCATGCTCTGTGGATTTGTCTACTATAGAACAGATTTTCTGCCATTTTAAATTATTTTCTCTTTTGCTAGTAGCAATTCTCTTACTCAGTTTTTATTAAACATCTTTTTTCATTTCTTTTTTTCTGTTTACTAAGTCAAGAAGTATGTTTTTTTCCCAAATTAAACTTTTATTATTACTCAGTTCCTTGCCAGCCCTTGTAAGAAAAATAGTTTGCAACTTCCTACGTATTGGTTGGTATGAAAGGTATCTCCTCTGAAATACAAACACAACTATTTGTTCAAAATCAGTGTGCCTGACCAAAAGTTATTTGTCCTGATATGCATTACTCTTATGAAACCATTCTAACCAAATTCCAAAAGAGATTCTCATGCATCACAGACATGTTTGTAATTTTTTTAAGCATGTCTGCCAATAAATGACAGACCTAGGATGACATGCTCTTGGCTAGTGTCTGAATATAATAAAGGATCAAATTCTGTTTTTTTATATGAGAGAGGGGGAAGGGGTAGTGCTTATTCCTAAAGTTTGTTTCAGTACTTCAAAAATATCAATATTGTCTGCATGCATCATTACATAACAACAGACAAAGAAATCTAGAGGGGTTGATAGTATATGAGAATAAAAACTAAAGGGCAAGAGGATGAAGCACTAAAACATGCTTCCCCATCCCACATACACATACTCATTGATGTTAACCTACAATCAAGGATAATCTACTCAAGGATTACCCATATTTTGTTGCTAGGCAATGTACTTGGAACAATAAGAGCGTAGGGTACTTTGTAGATATTTGAAGTCCGTTGTGTTTGGGTGAGGAAGATCAAACCACTTTTTAAAAGAGGAGTCTTTGTTTTTCTTGCTTTGTTTTGTTCACTTGTTTATTTGGGGGGGGGGGGGGGGGGGGGTATTTCCTGAATGTCTTGGCACGTCATTTCTGTGTGGTGGCAGACTGAACCAAGCCTTTCCTTTAAAACTGTCAGATTTAACAAACCAAAAAACTCAGAATAGAAATCTCACTTCAGGGGTCTTAATATGCAATTTCAGAAAAACAAGCTTCTCCAGAAAAATACTGAAAGCTGCTGCAGATTCCATTAGGTGTACTTATATACCATTAGGTATATGGACCGAGATACCTATGAACTAAGTAAATAGTCTCCTATACTACTGTGATTGTGCAGTTGCTCACTGGGGGTGTCCAGACGAGCGTGGTCATGCAATATGTGGCACTGCAAACACTGCTCTGCCTGGCGGGATCACCATGCCTTCAGCTCCAGGACCCCAGGTAAGGCAGCCTCCCCTACCCAACCTGAGGCAATTTGCCACACACCAAAGCACGTATGGTACAGGTGTTCTCCAGGCACAAGAAGCGATGGCTCAAGGTGTACGCCACTACTTGTCCCCAGGGAACCAAACGCCTATGCACATCTGGACATGCTTACTAAGCAGAAAGAGATGCTAAGTAAAGTCTAAAGGAAACACAGGTTTAACGTGTGTATTTCTTCTGCAAAAGGTTGGTCTTGCCTGGCTTTACCTGTACAGTGATATTACAAAAAACCTTTTTTTTTTTGGCCGATGTTTAATGACTGAGATCCCTTAAGGTAGAAACACTAAATTCTTTACAAAATGACAAGGCCAGACCCTCCAGCTGAAGTTAGATACTTTGCACTTCTTAGGGTATATACATGTTTTATAACTTAAGTGTTAACAATTAACATTAACAATCTTCAAAAGCTAAGGAATCAAGAGTAAATTACTATATTATCTTTTCTGACTATAAAAACTGCAGAAGGGATTTTGATAGAATCCGGATCTCTCTCATGGGCTAAGTACAGACATTTAGAGGCATTAAGGTAGGCACTGGATTAAGTTTAAACCAGGTGGCCATTTTGAATCAAATTTAGCCTCCCCAAATGTCTGTATTTAGCCATGGAGTTTTCCACATCAACTCACTGGGGTGGGAACTCTGCTTTCCCTTCATATACGTGGAGCCTACTGTCAATCTGAACAATTCCTAGAAATTAGCATAAAGCCCAAGGTGAAACACAAGATAAATCCATGCAGTGCTTCCCTTGCTTCTACAATGATTCTGGATACAATAGCTGTGACTATACACATATGACAGGGGACAGAGAAGCAATATGGGAAGGTTCAGAGATGCTGCGCCTGATCTTATGTCTTCTGCCAATTTGGTCTGAGTTTTATTTTGTATTCACAATCTAGTTCAGGGGAAGGAGGCAGTGGGTGGGTGGGTGGGTATGTGTGTGTGTGTGTGTGTGTGTGTGTGTGTGTGTGTGCATGTGTGCGCACACACTCTCTCTTCTGATGGGGGAAGGACTAATTAACCAGCAAAATAACTAATAAACCATACACCCAAAATGGTAAAAAACAAACAAAAAAGACAACAAAAAAACCTAAAAATGACAACAACAGCAACAAACAACCCAGAAGCATAAAATGCACAAAGTTTACAGACTGCGGGAAGACAAAAGATTGTTTTCCCTCTAATCTCTTATCACAATAGTCGTTAGAAAAACTACCAAAAACTTCTGAACAAAGTATAGAAGTCTTTTTTAAATCCATTATGTCCTCTGTGCAAAAATCTGAAACAAGCGTGAATTTGTTTAATAAAATTACTAATAAGTAGGAACTACCTTTCACAGAAAATTACCCTTGACTCTATCCAAGTGCTGAGATCCAGCTGTTCAGTTCCCTGATTATGCAACAATCAATGTTGGTTGTGGTCCCTCCTCCAGGGAAAACTGGGCCTCTATTCCATTACAAAAGAATCTCACTTGACCTAGAAGGAAGTTAGCTGTGCTATACGAATTCCTACTATGAGCAGCACAGCTGGCAACAGTGGTTTTAGGAGTATAGAGATGGCAGGTGGAATCAAACTTCTAGGGGTCATGGAATCACAGAGCCACATAACATTGAGTAAACCCAAAGCGCTAGACATTCATTCACCTACTTCTAATGTTAAAAATCAAAACTGAAAAATTTAGTACATGTCTCTATCAATTGCATGAGTTTTCTGATAGCCACCGTACTTTAAAAGAATTAGTACAAGAAAGTATGGCAAAAAGCCTATAATGAAAAGGTAAGGCTGGGGCTTAACATTTTATACCAGAGAGAAAAACTCCCAAGGAACAATGGCAAAATAGTAAATACAGAAGGGCATAGGGGGAAAAAACAAAACAAAAAATGATTCCTCTAGTAAAGCATTAATTACTACTATAATCTTTTAAAAATAGGGATGCCTTACATGCCAAAAATAAATTAAGCAGATTATCTTGCAGCCCTCCACACAGAAGAATTAGTGAGAAATTCCTCTAAGACACTTTGTTTGTTTCCCCAGGATCTAGTAGAATTAATAAGGTCAGCTTGGGCGTACCCAAGATTACTTTCCTCCAGCACTCCAGTGAAATTCTTAAAACATTAAAAATAACTATATAAAAAGGCACTTCTTCCCAAAGGGTCTTTTTACAGTTTGCAAGGCTGTTCAATGCCCTCTTTTTCACCCTGCGGCACTAAGCACTTATCCTGCTGGCACCAATAAAGAAAGAAGGGTCCAAATTTGCCTCTCACTTAAACTGGTGTGATTTCACACATATCATTGGAGTTGTAGTACTGTAACTAAGGAGCGTTTGGCCCAAGATACCAAGATCAAGTTGAAATCAGATTTCCATTTACACAAAATAGCAGACTAGGTTGGATTCTTATTTCAACTTGTTCAGAATGTTCTGATTCCTTGGACAGGAATGCATGCTCGGTTCTGAAACTGAATAATTAGGGATACTAAAGAGGTACAGTTGTGGAAAAATACCTGCAGAAAAGAAAAAGAAAATTCTTGTTTTCTGCAATGCCTTTTTACATAGCCAATCCCATCTGCACTTGCAGATGAGAAGAACAAAAGCCTCACTGAATAAACACTGGTGCCTCATCAAAAAGGGAAAACTCATTCTTATCAGATGTATTCCTAACGCTCAGGGTATTCAATTAGGCTTTGTGATTCACTTCATTTCTCTGGTGCTGCATCTGTTGTATGCTGAGCATCACATGCATCCCATAATACAGTCCAGCCATAATACAACTGCTTTTTGTACAGATCTGATCACTCTACAAATGAGGAGAGAGCAGGATATCTCCTTTCCTTGAGTTTTGGAATAACCTCAAATCTTCTGGGTCATTTCCAGATTCACAGAAGAAGCCAGCAGCTGCCTGCTTACTACTAGAAAGTATTACTTTTGGACCTACATAAATGATCTTTAGGAGTGTTAATGCCTTATTGTTTTGATAGCACCTCATGGTGAAAGAAACACAATATTATAGTCTTAGTGAGACTGTAGTTTGTTTTGCTTCTGCTTTCTCCTTTAGCACTTACAGATCCCAATCAGCATTAGAGACTGCATGGCTAGGGACAGACATTACACATAAACCAGTTTAAATGATCAGAAACTGGTTTAAACCTGTAACAGAACAGATGTTCAGTGCACATAAACCAGTTTGAAAATGGCTGAAACTGGTTTGAGATGAACCTGGTTGAATGTAGTATCAGACTTAACTGATTTGGGTCAAACCGATTTATGCAATAGCTGTCCCAGACCCCTTCCTGGTTTAACTTTAAACCAGATTCCCCCAGCATCCCAGATGTTTGGCAGCCCTGGGCGTGGCTCTCTGCTCCAAAGCAGAGCTGGCCCCGCCCCTCTACTCCCTGGCTGGAGCTCTGCCAGAGACTGCAGACACAACAAAGTCTGCCTGGCTTCTCCCTGCCCACCCTCTCCCCTCACCACTCCCTGCTCAAGCAGGGATTCCCCCCTTTCCCACAGCATGGACCATACCCAGCATTTGGTATGCTAGCTAGTGCTGAGAGGTGTCTATGTAAGGCAGACAGGGCAGCACCCACTTAGGGCTTTTTGGAGTTAATCATCGTGTCAGCTAGTAATGTCCCTCTGTTCCTTCCTTGGAAAAAGTTCTTTAAGAAGAGCTTGAACTAATGAGAAAAGCTTTTGTTTTCTTGATGGGATGCTAAATGCTGTTATCAACTCCCTGCTGGCTCCCTCACTGATCAGGAGCAGCAGGGGAAGGAAACCCCTCCCTCATCAGACCATCCTGCTGGAGCCTGGCCATGCCCCCGCCCCCTCAGCTCAGCACTGTAGAAAGGAAGGGGGGGCTGCTGTAGTGACCACCAGCTTCTAGCCTGAGCCACTGCAGGCATAAGCCTACATTTCTTCAGTCCAGAGGGAATGTCTGTATGGTTACAAACCAGTTCAGCCAGCCAAGTTAGACTAACCTGCAAACACTGAATCAATTCAGGCTCAGGCTTTTTGAATGTGTCCCCCTAGCCCATGTGCTAAAAACTCATACAAATATATAACAAGAGAAGATCTCTGACACAAGGAGTTACTGTTTAAACAGATGAAGCAGATAAAGAGTGCAGGGGAAAGTAGACACAGAGACTAAAGTGACAAAGAAGAGCCTAGGTTTCTTTATTTTAGTGTCCTATCCACTGGGCCACACTGCACCATCTATCTGAATGGGTGCTATTAGACTCTTCTTTCCACCTTGTTCAAATAAGCTTACAGACGTGAACTATTTTATTGACTGATTTGATACAGGGTATTCCAGAGTAACAGATCACTTGATCATCAGGCTAATTACTGCAAACAGTTCAAAACGCTACCATTAACTTGATGTGAACACCATATGAGCACTTTCAACTTGTAGGGAGAGAATGAAAGTTGTCAAGTACAGATTTCATAGATTTCATAGACATTAGGGCTGGAAGGGACCTTAGAAGATCATTGAGTCCAGCCCCCTGCCCAAGGGGCAGGAAGTAAGCTGGAGTTATAGGATCCCAGCAAGATAAGCATCCAAATTTCTCTTCAAGGTGTTCAATTTAGATGCTTGAACCACCTCCGATGGCAGGCTATTCCAGACCTTGAGGGCTTGGACAGTAAAGAAATTCTTCCGTATATCCAGCCTGAAACGGTCTTGCACTAGTTTATAACTGTTCAACCTCATTATCCCTTGGGGCACTCTGGTGAACAAACGTTCCCCCAGATACTGGTGGTCACCCCTGATAAACTCATAGGCGGCCATCAGATTACCTCTGAACCTGCACTTTTCCAGGCTAAAAAGCCCCATAGCTCTCAGTCTGTATCGTAAGATCTGTTTTCCTGACCTCTGATCATGCGCGTGGCTCTCCTCTGCACTCTCTCAAGCTTCTCCACATCCTTTTTGAATTTTGGGGCCCAAAACTGGACACAGTACTCCAGTTGTGGCCTCACCAAGGCCAAGTACAAGGGGAGAATGACGTCCTGGGATTTGCTTGTGAAGCACCTATGGATGCAAGCCAGCATTTTGTTCACTTTATTAGCTGCAGCATCGCACTGCAGGCTCATGTTCATCTTGTGGTCAACGATGACCCCCAAGTCTTTTTCTTCCGTAGTGCTAGCCAGCATAGCACTGCCGAGCCTATAAGGATGCTGTAGGTATTTCCTCCCAAGGTGGAGAACCTTCCATTTTTCAGTGTTAAACACTACCAGGTTCTCGTCCGCTCATTTGCTGAGCCTGTCCAGGTCAGCCTAGATTGCCCTCCTGTTTTCTGGTGTGGATGCTTTGCCCCAGAGTTTGGTGTCATCAGCGAACTTGGCCAGTCCACTTCTGACTCCAATGTCCACATCATTAATGAAGATGTTGAACAATATGGGTCCAAGGACAGAGCCTTGGGGGACCCCACTGGTCACAGGGCACCATGA